>NW_006800123.1:1192672-1230005 GCF_000485575.1 Poecilia formosa | reverse complement strand
AATATATATAAGCTGTCCGATCCATATGACTTTTTTAAATCTGCAGAAATGTAAGATAAACTCAGACTGAACTTGACTCAACTTCATTTTTATCACATCGCTGTCATCTGTTGTCCCTCATACCATAAGATGATTACATCTCTACCATGTGGCTTTAATAATCCTGGAATATCAGCTCAGATGGACAGTCTGTGTCATCTTTATTACCATAAATAACATTTTACTAACATTTTGGGCGTATAATATTAAAGTGGCTGTCCAGTGCAGCCAAATGCATTATTTCTGGTCCCAGAGCAGTGATGTTTGTATAAATAACATTCCAATGAGCTCTCTTCCAAAGTCAATAAGTGCAGAGAAATGCCTGAACCTCGTGATTTAAAAAAAAAGCAAAACATGTGGTCCTTCTCCACCTTTGATTTTATCATGTTAAGCTTCACCAGCGGCTTCTCTAATTGAGTTGAAGTTGCTCCTTTAGCTCCGCAGAAGGGATTTTGCTTGAAAATGCCATTAAACCAAACCTTTGCATGTATTCAATATCAAATAAATAGATTAACAATGTAACTGAGATCCTTGTTTAACTGAGGAGACAATTTAAAAATGTATTCTAATAGTACTTCACCAAAAAATGGTGTAGGCACCATTTTATATTAGGAACAGCATTAGTTTACTCTTCAGTAGACATTTCTGTGGTTTATTGTACTTTATCTGATCTTAATACAACTCGGAGGTGCATCAAAATACAAGCTGCTGGTTTTTAGTTTGATGCGTTTAATGAATAGATCACAGGTTTTTATTTAATCTATCAGTGATCAGCCTGAGCCCATCAAGGAAAAACTGGCTAATTCATGGCTGGTGCAGTGGATATAACCCAAACTTGGTTATATCCAACGTAATGGTTTAACATTTAGGGGATGTTTTAAAGAATACGTAAGCTGGTAAAAATGTTAACTTCAGGTTAAAACGACGTAAGTAGTTCAGATTTTTAACTTCAAATTAGAAGCTATCAACTGAATTCAGTTATTTACAGATATGTATTTTTTTCATCATGTTTACAAACCCCTTGTCTTCTCTGTCACTTTGTCGCCTCTTCTTGGTTCTATTGGGTTCACAAGACTCTAACTCTAACCCTGGAAATGATTTAAATATGGATTCATACCATTTTTGCCCAACCTTTTGGAATCATGGTCACTGACCGTAAGTGATTCCTTAACCCAAGGGAGACCTGCGGTGCTAACTACTCTTGTTAAGGTCCACCTCTGTTCCAAGTTTTCTCCATTTGCAGATAAAAGTCTTTGCTGTGGTGTCCACGAGTCCCCATGTGATTTAAAGCTGCAGTACATAACTTTTATTTTAAAAAAATATGTGTTTTTTTTACATATTTGTTAAAACCTTCGCCATGTTGTGGCAGTATGTGACAGATAGTCTGTGAAAAGATCCAACTCCTCCACCTCCTCCCTGAGATATTATTGCCGTCTGAAGAAATGCACCACTCCCCACCAAAAACAACCAACCAGAGCCAGGAGGTCATAATGCTGTCAGTCATCCTCGTGAACATGTTGCTAAATGTGCTGATAATCTAGGAACAACTCACTATCACAGGAAAACCATTTATCTGCCGTCATGCTGGCATGGCCTCCCCCTCAGCATGATACTGCCACCAAAATACTTGAGCATCAGTACAGTATGATGTTGAAAAACCTCGTTCTTCTTCTTCTCACTGTGGCCAGACGGCTCCGTCTTTGTCTTGTCCGAATATTAAACTTTTACATTTTAAAATCCTTTGCTTTAATTATTCTACAGAAGTATAATTTCTGCTTCGAAATCCACAAGAGCCGTGCTTCTTATTTACAAGAGGAGAATTCTTCAGAGCTTCGGTCCACATCTGTTTTCAAGTCTATCTCCACAATTAATTACACACTGGTTACAAGTATGCAGCAAACCATCCACAAGGAAACAAGCAGAACCTTTTCCAAAACTTTTTTTTTTTTTGCCCCCCAACCAAAAAAACAAAAAACAAACAAAAAAAAAAGACAGCCAAACAAAACACTAAATTAAATTTTTTTTCAGCCTGAAATGTTTTTGGAGAGCGTTTGTTTCATATGTAGGCATTTGCATTCTTCTTCTGCATTTTGCTGTGTCTTTTGTGTTCATTTCTTGTGAGCTCTATTAGTCGTAATGTGCTTTTAACATTCTTCTGCGCCCTTCAAATTACTACTTCTTTCAGGAAGAGTTTATTTCATGGAAGTGACTGTTCTTTGGGCATCGCTTCTTGCAAACACCTCTCCAGCCGGCCGTGCGCACCGAAGGCCACGGAGCTGCTTTTATATCCCGACACAGGAACGAAACGCCAAATGCAACATTTCCAAGCATGCAAAGAGCAGCCTGCAGCCAGCACTCCAGCAGCAGAGGCACTCTTTCATAGTGATATCCCTTTGTCCATAACTTCTACAGTCGTTATAAAGAAATTTAAACCAAGTATCTATAAAGACAAACATAACTCATGCAGAAAGACTTAGGAATCCATGTAAACTCAATGAAACTGCTTTGATGTGGCAGTTTAGAGACGAGACCATGACTTAAGAAATATGCTGCGGAAGAGCTGCAGTCATTTATTAAATGCTTTTGTCTTCCTCTGGAGCGTTTCCTCAATCGTCCTGTGTGGAAATGAAGACTGGGGAGAGGTTGCAGTGGACTTAGTTCCTCCTCCGAATAAGAAAACCAAAAACCAGATACTTAGTCAAACAGAGCAGCCCAGACTTTGTGTATGTGCCAAGCGGAGATATTTATCCTCAACTGAGCAACATAAACGTCATAAAAGCAGAGACTGATGGCTTTTCTGGTTTCCTTACACTTGAATTGTACTAAGGTTGTCAAACAAGTGGAATTATCTCTGATGCACTTGAAAAGTTTTCTTACAGAAAAAAAAAAACAATCATTTTCAGCAACTGTTGGGCGCAGATTTCCTCAGATTAGTGATGCATAAATCTGAAAAGGTCTACTTGTCTTCCCAGCTGTCAAGCTGAAGTCCATTTGTTTTTCATTTCTGCAGGTAAAGGGAGCTCAAGCATCTCCTCTGACATAAGCTCAAGCACCGATCACACACCAACTAAGGCTCTGAAGAATGTGGCTACCACTGAAGGTAAGGCATCTGGTGCTCATTAACCAAACTGCCCTCCCTTTTTCCTCCTCTTCTTCTCTCTCCTCCTCCTCGCGCGCTGCCTTTTTTGGGACAGAAACCTGTGTGTTCCCTGGTTCCAGCTCCCATCAGAACCAAGAAAATGTTTCAGAAGATGGAGGAAAAAAATACACACACTTCTGGCTCCTCATAGTGAAAGAATGCTTATCTAAACTGAGGTTGTATCAGGCTCAAAGTGCTGCCCAGCAGGGCGGGAGGGAGGGAGGCGCACGGTTGCAGGAGAGGTTTTCTCTTTGTTGTTGTAAAGATGAAGACAGTCTAGAGAGTAAATATGAGGTTGAGGAACTTAAACTTCACTCGGTTAGGTCTCTGGTTCCCTCTTTTCTCTTCATAATTTTCTGTTTGCTTACCCCAACAAAATGCCAAACCACAGATTGCCTTGGAAAAGAATTAAAACCCCTTAATCTTTTGCAAGTCTTGTTGCGTTACAACCACAAAATTCAGTTTTTTTTTTTTTTTTTGGTGGTGCATATTTGTGAACAGCTTCCTCAAAGCATGGCGCTACCACCACTGTGTTTCACAAAAGCTAAGGTATGTGTTCAGGGTGATTTACAATTTTTAACCACACATTTGATCCCTTGGTTTTACTCTCAGAGTAAAAAGTTGTGCCCTGCTACTGACGAAATATCTTCTGCTCCTGTTTGAATCCTGGGTTCTGGTGTTCATACTTTCTCTTTTAGTGGGTAAAAGCCGACGCCCTCAGCAGAGCAGCGATGCCAAAGTCACACTGCTGATGGGCAAAGTCACCGATTCAGTCCCAAGAATATAAAAACGTTTTTTGAGCAGTGATATCTCAACTCAGTGAAAATAAGGTGCCCTGTTCTTACATTGAGCATGTTTGCTCTTCTTTTACATAGACAAAATTCCCACCACCATTTTATTTGGTGGAGTCAGATTAAAGGGGGCAGAACACAATGTTGGCAACACTTTTCAGTTTTTCTTTTTTTTTTTTTTTGAGTTTTGTAAAATAAAGTTTTCTTTCCACTTCACTAAAGTCCTTTTCTATTTGTAGGTTGGTTGTAAATGTACATTTACAACCAACATTATCTATTCCTTACTGCATTCACTACAGATACATCTGTGCTGTGTCAAATATTATAGAATATTTGCTGTAAAGGCTCCTTTACTTTCAATTTTCATTCATGAAGATAAAATTGATTTTCATTCTGGACAGTTGTATGGCAAAACGACACCTGCTCAAAGTTATGACTTTATCCCTTCCTCCTTTGTGTTTCTTTGTGTGTTAATGTTTTCTAGTACATCTCTGAGGTTACGTGGATGAATTGTAATTCGGGGAACTGAAGTAAACAAGGATGGATCAAATCTTTTGGGATTTTTGCTTGTAAAAAAATTTTGATCCTAACTCATAATCTTTGTTTGTATACCACATAAATCCTTAAACATTTGCGGTTTTAACTTGACAAACTGTGAAAAAAATTCAGTTTATTTGTAACAAACATGCCATTAGGAGGCATTAAGTTTCAAAACTCAAAGTCGCTGATCGGTTCTGATTGAAAGCTTGGTGCAGTTTCTTCCGGCTGAGCCGTGACTCATTGCCTGTTTTGCTCCCTTCGTGCTCATACAGAGAGCGCACTCACCCGGCTGCTGTCAGCCATTGTCGTCACCAATCTCAAATTTGCTCTGGCAATGGTGAACGTAATATTCCTGTGGTTTGGCGCTGCCCACTCAAAAACAAATAGGAGCTAGAGCCTGTGTTTATAACCGCCGCTCGGCAGAAAGACACAAGGTGTTTGTCAGGGAGCAGAAGTTACGGACCGAAGAGGAAGAAAATCCCTGGCAAACGCACGACGCGTTGGCTGTTTTGAGTTTTACGCTAGATGTGAGAGGCTAATTCACCCGTTTAACCTTTACGATTCAGAGCGAGCAGAATCCGATTATTGCCGCGGGTCCGGCTCGTCTGGAAGCGCTGACTCATTCGGATCTTTCCACCTTAAAGGAGCTTCAGGAAACAGTTGTATAATTGTCCCGAATATGTCTCCTCTGAGCACAACCTGTGCAGATACGGGCTGAGTGAGTAACAGACCGTAGACAACTACGTCCAAACCATAATTCTCAACTGTGTTTTGACTGAAATTGTTATTTTTTTCTCCATGCTAAGTGGGAGTAATTACATGGTCTACAACCGCCACAGCCACAGTCAAATCCCCCCTCCTTAGAAAGACACGCACACACCGAGCGCACACAGGCCGTGCAGACCCCTGTACGGATACTCGCTTGCAGTGGCAGATCAGGCAGCTCTGGCCCACACAGTCCTGTGGTCCACTAAACTAATCAGGAAGCAGTCTGGGCTGTTTCCCCACCGCACACTGGGAGTATTCATACCGTCCCAGAGCTGTTCTACGGCCGCCGCTGCTCTGATTCGGTTTGCCTTTTTTTTTTTTTTTTTATCTCAGCATCAAGCGTCACGATTTAATGAGACTCTTCTTTTTTCTGCTGCCACTGTATTTAACTGAACTGGAACCACACATGTCAGGCGTCTCAGAAACAACAAGTGATTCTAAAATATTCCGTTAAAGCAAACAAATCAGTAATCCGATAAAGAGAAACATTTCTAATTTCTCCAGCTCAAGCTGGCGCTGCTACAGCTACAGCCACAGGTTTTTTGTTTATTGGCCAGCAGGCATAGACTGGTTTCTGATTCATGATAAACAACTCTGTTTTAAACATTTGCAAAAATTTTTCTGCAGTGTAAAATGTTTTACTGGCATCACAGAGTGTGCAGGTTTTTCTCTGCTGGTGCAACACATGGAAGAGAACTTCCTTGACCCATTGCATGCAATGCAAGCCATCAGTCATCTGTGTATGTGTGGAGTGGCATCCCGGTATTCGTGGGGGTTGGGGGCAACAGCTGTCCTTGAACAGTTAACATCCACAAATATTTGAGACCCTCTTTAAAAACACTTATAACCGTCTATTTTAATAGTTCACTCACTAAATATTCCCAAATATGCATTATTTAGCATAGCACTTAGAGCCACATGTATCTTTAGTAAAAGTCACACAGCTCTGCATGTTTTTGGTGATGCTTTCAGAACTTAACAGATTTTTATAACTAAATCTTTGTTAAAGCTACATACTTTCCTGCAGAACCTCCGGTTGAGGTAAAACATTTGTTGCTAACAAGAAAAAGAAAGAGGGACACAATCAGAAATGTAAAGTGGTATTTTGACTGAGAATGAAAACATCCTCAGTGATAAGTTCCAACACCAGATGTAGTAGCAGTTTGTTTTTGTACTGGCATTTGTCCAGGGCGTACTTTGCTTCTATTTTAATTCTAGTTTTTGTTTTCTCACTTGGACACCATGCTGTTTAAGCTCAAAATTACCACTAGCAAAATATTACACCAGTTTGTGCCTGTCGGCCAAAAACTGCCAATATTTTTTTAAAATCACAAATTTATTCCTTGGAACCGCGTTGCAGTTCTTTTGGAGACATATTCACATTCCACTAGATATTCATTGACATTTTGAGAATATTACGATTCTGAGTGGTGAGGGGAAGCAGACTTGGACTTGTGGTGTCTATTTTGTGAAGTTTATCTAATTAGCGAGTGAAATAGCAGTCTGGTATTAACAGCGTGCGGCCACAAGTAATCCTAGAAGTTCAAATTCAATTTTACCTTCTTCAATATATTAGTAATTTTTTTTGCCTTTAGAGGATATAGTTTTAGTTGCCACTGTGTCTAGGACTCCAACCAGAGGCGCTGTTAGAGAGAGCATCAGTTTTCATTTTTCTGTTAAAAATAATCTATTCCATGACAATAATTTGAAGGAAAGATTTTCTTTAAGACTCAACAAAAACCACAGTGCTAAGTTATAGGCCTGCGTTAATATCAGTCAGGTAATGAGAACCAGGGCACTGCCTGTTGTCTTTCACCAATCCTGCATGCATTCCCAGAAAATCAGCATGAGGAAGCTGCACTCACTCTTCTGTTGAAAACAAACCGTGTCGGGCCGGGAGCTGTGCAATTCTGCTTTCAGTTATTATTTAGGCAAGTTTGTGGTAGCCTGACCTAGTTTAGCTTTCTATTAGCTGCAGACTCAACAGGCGCAGTGCTGGACAGTAAATCCCTCCTTTGGGATGAAATTGAGTATTTCTCAGCAGGGGTTACACTTAGACCCTAGCTGGGCCTCCGGGATTTGTCCAAGTCGGGGTACCTGAGGAATGCGGCCCAGACAAAGTGGGAGCCCGACAGGAGGCTGTGTGGTTTGACATTTGTAGGCGGTTTTGTGTCAGCTGGAGATTTTGTTTAAATTTCAAACACTGATGTAACACAGACCCGGTGTGGGTGTTGGGCACCTCAGAGGAGAAGTTCGAGGTCAGTTTCTTCAACTGTCTGTTGTGGCACCAGGAAGGTGGGAAGCAGAGGGAACAATGAACAGGCCCACTTCCTCTCTGGAGTCAAGGACCAAAGAAGCAGTGATAACGGCGACACGGAAAAGCTTCCCTACAACCCCGACCGAGCCATACGGGTCTGCACAGACTTAGATAGAGTAGAGGTCAGATGTTTACATACGCTCGTCCGTTGAGCTTGTTTTGTCTTTGTTTTGGTCCAGGAGAATCAATAATGCAACAAATAACTTTGATTCATTTTTAAACAGTATTTGAATGCACAGGTTTTAATTTATTGTGGATGTTATGAATTTTTAACCCTTTCATGCATAGCGGTCGCTACAGTGGGCAGCTGTCTAAAAGCCATTTTCTTGTGCTTCTTGTGGATTTTTATGTTATAAATGCACACAGATCACTGAAGTGGACACTGATGCGTCATATCAACTACTGGCCATCAGCTGCAAATGCAAGAAATGATTTTTGTTAAATCCAATATGGCCGACAGATAAAAAAAGCATGCCGACCGACCCGGTCCCTCCTTCTACTGTAGACGACTCTTGCAGGTAAAAAAAAAAATATTGTGACATCAGGTAACCCCTAAAGAACAATACCGCTGATGTATGTTTCAAATAACAACTTTGTATTTGGAGAAAATTACAATTGATCACCTAAAAAATTAAAAAATTGGAAAAAAAAATCCTGACACAAAGGATCATAATTCATGCATGAAAGGGTTAATAAGATGTAAACAAAGTAAAATGTACACCAACATCACTAATAAAATTTGCTTTGAAGTCTCTAATTTGGTCTCATAAATGCTCATTCTAAAATAATTAAATATACTTTGTGAAATATTATCATTATGCCGACAAGTCATGTTCAGTATCCGTCTGTCGTGAGTCACGTTGCTTGTCTGTCATCTTTTGAGTCTGGGAGCAACAGGGAGTCAGCATCCCTCAATCATAAACTCCAACCATGCATTCAGTTTCTGTAACTGTTTTATTCTTTTTTTGGGCTTCAGGGAAGGCCATTGCAAGCTCACCAGTAAAGTACTAATTGTGAAAACTGCTCAAAAACTCTCACCATTCACTAAAATAAAACATAAATTTTTATGTCCCAAAAAGCTGGGAAACTCAGTCAGAGCGACTAATTAACAGAAGGGAGGTGAAGTGAGACTCCAACTATAAACTGGAGGAAAAGAACGACATAATCTATGAGAACTAAGTCTAAATGCACAAAGAATAGAAAATAGGAATAAACTAAGAACATGAACACAAAGCAATGAATGCCAATGGCAAAACCCTAATGAGAGTAACACTTAAATGTGGCAAGACCCTTATTGCAATTATAAACCCACAAATGATGAAAACACAAACCCAAATGAAACCCAAAACATAAACACCAGTGAATTGTGAAAAAAAAAAGAAAAGTAAAATTTTGCAGCGTCAACAATATGCTCTGATTTTGGCACCAACTTCCCGCCTGAAGCATACATAATCGAAGTAACACACAAATACAGGCTCTGTGATCCAAATAACTCCAAGAAAGATTATAATCTTTAATTATTAAAGGTGCACAGTCAAGAACTATCAGTCATCAAAAAATGGTAATAAACCAGAATCCTTTGACATTTCCATTACAGTTTCACATCATCAGTGCGATTTTCCTCATCTGTTAAAATAACGTAAAATCACATAAATAATTATAAGTGACAGACTCATGCTTCAGTGTGAAATATGTATGAAAATAAAGCCTCCTAACACCCCCACAGTGATGTGTTGAAGGCAGTGTAAAGGTCAGAAGTGAAGTCTAAACAGCTCTGCTATGAAAACTCCCTTCTTACAACATGTTCAATTTCTAACAACCTTCCAGGAACAACAAATCCGTCACACTTTACCCATAAACTAACCTCGAGTACTGACGAACTGTTTACTCGTGTTTGCTCAGCCAGATATATAGTGTTTCACTGTTGACTTTTGCTGCGCCAAGGCTAAAATGCTCCTTACAGAGAGATGTTTGCGTGTGTGTCATTGCCACTGGGACATTTCTTTTTTACTGTAGAGAGACGATTTGAGTCGGAGTTGCTCTGTTGCTCCACCGGAGCTCTGCTCTGTTTGCATCCAAACAGAGAAGTTTGTTTAAATGTGGATGCATCTGTTTCTTTGGATGTTTGAGCTTCTCACCTTACAGAGCAAATACTAACTTGAGTTGCTTTGAATTTTTTTATGCTTAGAAATGGTTATTATTATTATTATTTTTCCACTTCAGAGCATTTTGAATCAAGCAGTAGCTGAAGCTGTCTTGTGAATTTACAGCAAGTTTCATTGGAAGTGTAAAGGTTTTGCTTCTGGGACTTGTCCATGTAAAGAACACAGAGGAGAAAAACATTCGGTGCTGCTTTCTTCACGTTTTCTCCATCAGCTGTCCTCACTCCTCCTCCTTTTTCTTTCGGCCTGCTACAGCCAGGAAATCGAAGCAAAAAAGCTCAGAACGAGAGCGAAAAAAATGCAAAACAATTGCAAGCAGATTTCCAGAAAAAGGAGGAGGCGAAGGAGAGATACACCAGCGCAGAGAGCAGATCTCTCTGTCTCGTAACTCTTCGCTGATTACTGCTCAGTCTTCCCATCCTCTATTTTTGACAGGCAGAGAATGCGGACCCTGTAGTTTTGAGAGTGTTTGAAAGTTTTGCAAAAGCGTTACGTTTTCTCGCCGGGAACACGTTTGACAGGATTTGGCAGCGACACCACCTGGCTTTGCTTCCTGTAAGATCCTGGCTCGGGTTGTTATGTTTTTGATGTAATCCACCTGGGTCTTTGGGACGTTTAAGTGGCAGCATGACCACAGCTATGGACCAGCTGAACCAACACATTAGGCTCTCTTCGTCTCATTTTGTGGTGTGTGTCATTACGTAAGCCTGGATGTATCGGCTGTGGTTGAATCGGCAACAGCACAAAAATGAGAAGCAGTTTTTATAATTCCTCAGGGAGTCTTGGATGGCTTTCTGTTTTGCATGGTGACAGATTAAAGAATAAACACAGACAGATGAATGTTGTTACAATGGAGGATTGGTGTTTCACAAGGAAAGGACCCGATTAGGCACACCTCTCATAATACTATTAGAATACAAACCATCTCGATGCAGATATAACTCCAGGGCCATGCAGTCAAACAAACATAACCCCTATTATCTAGAAAACAATATTGACATGGGTTTTATTTCTGTTTTTTAAGTCCTCCCATCTGAAGCACTCCACACCAAACTAATGCCTTGATGACATATTCGTTCCAGTTGCATTGGGAAGTTTTTGTTCCATAAATTCAAGCATACATTTTCGAGAAGAAATTGTCCTGTTCTAACTCCAAAACCTTATTTTTTAAAAATATTCCTGGCACTTTTTTGAATTCCACACCTCAAATTTGATGTGTCCTTACTCACTTTCAGTGAAGCTAAACGAGAAAGGTTACAATTTGTAAATGAAAGATTGGACTAGAATAATGTAAGAAGGTCATGAAGGTCATCCAGATTTATCTTCTTAAATCCGGGTGTCAGAGTAAGAAGAGAGACGGATGAAATGATCCACCCAACATGCCTATTGTCTACTGCAGCATCCTGTGGGGGAAGTGCAAGGATCTGGGGCTGCTGCAGTTGCTCATGTCAAAGTTCAGCAGCACTATGAGGTCAACTGACTACCTGAATGACCAGATTATTCCATCAATGAATTATTTCTTTGCTGATGACACAGTGATATTCCAAGATGCTTGGATTCATTAAAACAGTAGTTCAGGGATCAGGAGACGTTACTTTCACCCCAGAGTTCAGAGCTTTATCCAGTTGAGAGTCTTTGGGATGTTCTGGTGAAGGATTTCCACGGACTCTCCCTTTATCCATTCAAGGTCAGTGAGTTGACTGTGCCGTGTAAAATGCTTAGCTTCCACAGGGTCAGCCTTTCCACAGATTTAACGTAGCTCATAAGTATCATGAGGTTTCATAAAGGGCTGCTCAAAATGAAAAGGACTCAGAGCAACACAAATCTGTCCAAAAGAAGTTCCAGGATGAGCTATAGAACTACAAAAAGGACCATAATAACTCTCATTTAGACTGAATCCTTTTTGTCAGGACTCTAGAGCCCGAAATGTTGGAACCCTTCCCCCATTTTTTGTTGCTTTAACCACATAAGATCACAACATTTGCTACTCATCATCACCAAATCAAGCGTTTGGGCCCAGTTTCCCTTTTCCCATTCCTGCTTGGTGAGGAGTTCTTCTGGGTGCCATGTGTAGCCACATTTCCATCCTTCATCATTCAACATGACTTTCCTCCTCGCTCTAAACCTCGTCACGCAACTCCACCAACATGAATGAACTGCACAGAGAGGCACACTGTGATCTTTACTCCTCCTCCCAACTTCGTCAACCTTCGTCTTTGGCATTCCATTTGAACAAACGTTTAGGAATGACATAATTTCCCAAAAAGCCTGCTCCTTTTTTTTTTTTTTTTTTGAATGATGCCAAATTACTTGCTTCTTCCATATGTGTGTTGGAAATGTGGGGTGGACAGACAACACAAAAATGGATTTATGAAAAGAGGTGAAAGCTGAGTATGGAGAGTTTTAAAGAGCTCAAGTTGGAAACAAGTTGTACTGTGGAAAAAAGAAAACTTTGTGGTTTCTGCAAATCTGCTTTAGCGCAGTGTCTTGAGACTGTGAGAAACGCTGCCGCCTTTAAGTAAAAGCGCAACAGGGAGGCTTTCTCGGTGAGAAGAGGTCTGTTTCCTGCCCAAGTGTGCACATTGTGAAGGAACTAGCAGGTCCCATTGTTTTCCAGGTCGTGCAGTGCCGTCTGCGCTTCCTGTAGTGCTGATAGCCAAGCCGCCACACTGTACGCTAATATCAACTTCCATGTATTCAATAAAACCCGAGACAGACCCAGATGTTTTTCATCCCAGCAGTTTTTTTTTCTCAGATGTTTGGTTTGAAATAAAACTGGAGCATGTAACCATCCAGTGCTGATAAATCATTTGTGTTTGGTTTAGTTAAATCCAACGCCTGTAGCTTTCTGCTTTTCCTGAAAATGAGGGTTTGCGTTTTGGAGGATCCACCTGATTCCTTTACATTCCTGGCCCTCGAGGGCCCTAAGGAACCTTGCAGAGCGGTAATGGCACCGAGGTAATAGATAGGTCCATTCTGCCAGATGCAGTAGTAATAATCCTTGGAGCTCCAGACGGGGTCTTAGTAGGGCCTCGACGCGCTGAAAGATTCTGAGTAGAATCCCCCTGGCTCTGGTTTATGACCAAAGTCTGGACTGACCGTTCCGTTGCACTTGTCTCCATCTCTGGTAAAGTCTGCAGACTCTTTTTTTTCCAATTTATCTTCTCTCTTGCCCAGTTTTCTCTTTAAAAGTCCCATGCCTTAAACCTGCTCTTTTATTCTTTCTTTTTTTAAATTATTTAGGTTTTCATCATTAAAACCACATTGCTCTGTACGTCTGAGGCCTCTTGGCTCTTTAGTGATTCCACTGATTGATTTACATTGAACTTCTAGTATGAAAGGACCATCCAGATGTGCCTCAGAACCACGGCTAAGTTAATGTTAATGAGATCCTGGTGCATCGACACAGATCGCACATTAGCGGCGAACGCTTTCAGCCAAGTATGCCTTGCTGTGGCTATGTGTGCATTCAGAACGCATGAGATTTCCTTTCACTTCACCAGAGCTCAGTTGTTCTTCATCCCGGGTAAAGACCAGATGTTCCACTGTTCTCCTCTGATTTCCGAAACCAAGCTGAGTCGTCCACCAGCTGCACTTGCAGCGCCTTCAAGAAAGAGTTGAACAGCTGCGTGGTATTTGTTGGGGTAATGATACACAGATATAAAACATGACACTCTTGGTTAGCTCATTCAAAGACCCCCTTTTTTTTTTGCAGCAACTGAAAGCTTAACCTTTGATGCTGAGAATGTGGAGTGAATGTTTAATTTTCAGGTTTCCCTTTTGTCAAAATTAGAAATCAGAAGATGTTTTTGGGATTTTGTAGCCACACCTACGTAAGCCATAAGTGTTTTTTGTACAGATTTTGGTTACATTGTCTTGTATAACTAGTCCACATTTGTTCATAGTAACACCACAACTTTATTATATTTTATAGGGTTTTATTGAATAGGTAATGCTAAGCAAAAATGTAAGGAAAATGATCATTTCTGCTCTGGATGTGTGTTTATAGTTCAAAGGTGAATCTTTACCTTGGTTTTATGCTTTTTTTCAGCTTATTTTAGGTTTTCTGTCCTGTATTTAGCTTCACTCCCTGACCAGCTATTGATCCCAACAACATGATGCTGCCACTGCCGTGTTCCAAGGTAGCAATAGGTTATAAGTTTACAAATGCAGATATTTTACAGGAATATGGAGTCCTTTGTTGCCTAATCACTGACATTTTTCTTCTTGTTTGCACATGCAGTGTGGAATTCATATAATAAACTCAATATTAATACTAAAGGAAATATTGGATATGTGGCACCATTTTCAATACATTGGGAGCAAACCTGAAGAAAATGTATTTTCATCGAAAACATGATAAATAATTTCTAAATTTTTTCCACTTTTAGTGTAAAATATAAACTGAGAAACAAATCCATCGACAACTTGTCTTCCAGGCAGTTTTACTTTTCGTTATCGTGGCACTTATGGACCTGTAAACTTAAACTGACAATTATACTGACCGTTGTCAGTAAAATGTCAGGAAAAGGTTCGTGAAACACTGAAAAGTCCCATCAACTGGAGTCAGATTAACAATCCCAGAGCGTCCACACCAAGGCGAAGCCAACTTTACTCATCTGTACCCCAGAGTGGTTGGTGTGATTACTGTCCCTGCAAATGCAAAAAGCTGAAGCCGCCCTTTGATCAGTCACACATGTAATCACACCAACTGGAAGTTGCTCTTTAGGCAGCTGCAGATGTTTTGCATACAGGATCTACAGCATTACTTCAGCTTGGAACCGAGCAGAGCCGTGCCTCATCCATCAGGAACTAATGACTCAAAGGTTGTTTAGATCCGATGTTTTTGCTTTAATGTATTTTTAATGCTGTTGATTGAAATTAGGCCTGTTAACCTTAAAAACTAACAGAGTTCCCCCAATTTCTGGAGCCTTTCTCTGCAGCCTGTGATTCTTTTTCATGTCTTGACAAACACGACGTAATAAAAGACGAAGCCATTACAATTTTGAAACTCTGCATATAAAAACTGCAGTGCCATTACTGTCAGGATATATTTGAACAGCTGTGTGAACTTCACAATGGAGGATTTGTTTGTAATGACATCAGCCCATTAAAGTCTTCTGCATGAAGCTTAAAAAATTTATTATTGTTTAAAATATGTATTTGCCAAAATAAGCCAGATGACCTCAGGGAAATTGAACTTAATCATTAACAGACCACCTGCAGAAATGTGATGCATGAAAACGCTGCGATTTTCCAATTTCCGATCTTTGTTTCACCTCAGTTTGTTTGCGAGTCAGCACAGGAATGGCGTTTTTTTTTTTCTTTTTCTAGCATAGTCGTGAATCAGACAACATGCTACAGAGTCTGTGGATGTCATCAGAGCCCAGAGCCAGGAGGCCGACTGAGACACTGGTCTGGAATAGAGATCTGCGAGGGCGGCGCCACTGCCTGGCTGTCAGACCCGGCTCACGGATCCACGTAAAGGACAGGATGGCGCACATTTGTCATTTATGTCGACATCCGGTGTGTAAACAGCTGACTGTAGGTCCAACGGCGAACATTTATCAACTTAGTCCTAGCCATGATAGATGTCTTCCATTTTTTTTTTTACTTTTTCGTCTCAGTTAAGAGTTTCAGAAAATCAAACATTACATATATCAAATATGACTTATACAGTAATTAAAAGCCTTGAAATTGGACTTCTGTCTCTTTAAGAAATTCTTGCTCTTTCTGAAACTCCGCCTTCAGAGGTCAAACCAACATAGCTCCTGTTTTAACTGTTTAACATTATTTTTACTATCTTGCACTGAGAAGCAGCTCCTATAAAGAGTTCAGCAGTTCCACCAGGGGTTTGCTAATTGCTGCTGGCTAGTCTGAAGGAGCTGAGTGGGAGAGTAACGAGGGAGGTCTGCTCTGTGAGGCAGAAGCTCAAAAGTTTGGAAACTGCAGACACGCCCCCAGGGCGGAGCTAGGTCCACCCAGCCGTTTTGCACAGTTGGATGATTGCCATGGGAGATTAAAGGATTTCTCAAATGTGCATGAAAAAATCAAAGCAAAACTGGAAGTATGTTTTCGATGAGAAAATGACATTATAATAAGATATAATGATTAAAAACTTCTTTTGCATGCAGTGAAACTACATGCCCTGCATAAAGGCTATGAATACTTTATGCAAGCTTCTGTGTTTCTGGTGGAAGCATTGTTCTAGTGAGGTGTAATTTTCTGTTCCGAAGCTGCATCCAGATGCAGTGAAAGAGGATTGTGCATGAGGGAGGACCGTGGCATTGTGTGACTGTGGTAAAACCTTTTTGGTGAATTTTACAAGAGTGGCATTTTGATTGCCCCCTTTGAAGCAATTTCTACTGATTTTGAATTATGTAACAGGTTAATGGTTTTGCTGCATAAATGCACTCTACCTAATAGCTATATAGAGGCAATAGTTACATTAACAGACTGAAAATGTGTAACATCTGGGTTTTAGAATACCAGGAGCTGAAAACTGGGGTGATTTCTTCATGAATCAGAAAGTTTTTCTGACATTTGTTTGGAAGTAGCTCATTTTTCTCTTGCGTCAAAGTAATTTTTTCCAATAATATTGCTCCACAGTTTCATTTTTTTCAGTGTTGTTATAAAAACCTTAGCAGTTCTAACACTCTGTAAATCCTTTCTGAGGATGGGTTTTTGGAAAAAAAAAAAATCCCAGCATAACCTCAATAGCTCATACAAGAAGATTAATCACCTCATTATTTTTGCCAAAACGCCTGTAGAGTGAAGGTTGAGATATAAATGATGAATATCAGGATGCATGAGAGGAGTTTACACAGCGTCTCGGCTTAATGGAGAAGAATCTGGGCGATCAGGTTGGAGGCTTTGGCAGAGGAAGGATTTTGTCGTCTGCAGCTACAGCGATGGGATCCAGCGATCGCTCATTACTGCTGCATCTACGCGCAATCGAAGCATAATATTTCAGACTGGGAAGACCTCGACCTGTGCACAGGGCCGACCGCACGTTAGCAGCAAACGCTTCTGATGCTTTGAAGCCACTCAGCTTATCTGATGGAGACTCCCTGCCAGCCAGTGCTTCAGCAGGTTTACTCCTGGTGTATAATTTGATTTGTTTTTTATTTCAAAGGTCCTAAAACGTGATAATGAGATCCGCAGAAACTGCATTACATGTAAGATGCCTTTACTGTGAAAGTTTGCCACTTCAAACACAGAAACGTTGAAGAAATAATTTATTCTTTTAAAAATGTCTTATTCCTTACTAACGTCTTGTTGGCAGTCGTATTTTGAATGTATTTCCAAGGTATATTAATTTCTCTCTCCTTTTAATTGCATAAAAATTCTTGACAATTGATCACTATTTATTACTAAGCTGGTGTGATGTCATCTGTGGGTTGGATGAAGTTGGATTAGTCAAAGAAAACAAGGCTGATGGTGTAAGCAGAAACTGTGGCTGTAATTCAAAGATTCTGTAAGAATGTTGTTCAGTCCTTCAAATCACTTAAACAGGGCCTGCTTGAACAGTGGTGGACCTTATCAGGAGTGGCCGTCCTACCAAGATTACACACCGCTGACTCATCCAAGAGGTCACAAGAGAACCCACAGAACAACACCTACTCTACTGCAGGGTTAACTTGCCCCATTTAAGGTCAGCGTTTGATTGGCGAACTGTTCTTTGAAGGTAAAAACAACAGCTGACCAACAAGAACATGAATATAACTGCAAACATCTTAATGATCCTCGAGAGATTTGGAAAACCTTTTCGTGGACTGATGAGACAAAAGTGTGTGTGTCATTTTGTATCTTAAGTGCAACTAAAACGGCATTTCAGAAAAGAAAACATTATCTTGAAAGTCAAACGTGGAGGTGGTGCGATGGTCTGGTCTCTGTTGCTTGGGGATGTTTTTATCCTTGTGGTACTTTTTTCACTACAAGTACTTTCAAGATGTATTTAATCACACGTACTTGCAATTTTGATCCAGTTTTGACAAATGACCTGTCAAACTGTCACATGGTATTGAGTCGGGGTAAGGAGTGGGAATAGGAAAGGGAAAAAAACAGTAAATAAGATGTTGTTTCACTAATCTGTTTGAATATTTAAAATATTAAAAGGTTCAGTGTGCTTCATCATAATACAACATTATGCAAAACATTTGCTTTTCTGTTTTCAGACTGTGTGACGTGTACTTAAATGAGATTAAAAAATGATATTAGCCAATCAAAAATTCTTGGGTGTGGTTTCCAGGCAGACCTTGGGGTATTAAGGTTAATATGTTTCCTTGCACTGTTTTATTGACAATGCATCTCATTGAACTGACTCAATCTAAAGGGTGTGTACTCTCAGCCCTGTTGTTCATATTGTATACAAATATGTGTCAGAGCGCTTTCAACGATCGCTTCGTCATAAAATATGTGGATGACTCAGTAATTGTCAGTTTTCTCTGAGGCAATGAGAGCAGCCGTTGTCCACTCATTGACTCTTTCATCAGGTGGCGTGAAGACTCGCGTGTGCAAATCAACATGTCAAAAACAGAAAACATGGCCACCGATTTCAGAAATTCATCAATATTCTACAGAGTCAATTTGGTCACTATAGTAAATCTTGAAGCTGTTTAATTGTCACTTATGACCATTAATCGAAAAGGTTTTGCTGCAGTGATTATTCTTATGACGTATCATGTTTAAAGCCTTTTTATATAAAGATAAAAATCTTGGCCAACCAGCCATATTGGGCGTAGTGTTCAATGTTGAGGAGAATCACAGATTTGCATCAATTAGTTTCAGGAAAAGATCAGCAGAGCAAACACAGAACAGTTGTAGAGAAAAATGAGTTAGGGCCTGCAATATCAACATAGCCGAAGCATATTCCTTAGTCCAGAGCTAAATCCAAATGAGAAAAATAATGCCAAGACTTTAAGATCTAAAGATTTGTACAGCAGGTAGTAACTTTACAAATTTGCTATTATTCATCTTCTTCTGCCTTTCTTCTTCTCAGGTTTGGAGACGAGCACCAGAACACTGAGCACCCCCAGCCCAGGTCTGATCTTACCGTCCAAGTCCTCCTCCCTCTCCTCTCCCGCCCTTTCAAGTAATGGCAACGAGACAAACTCTTCATCCTCTTCTTCCGCCCACACTGAGACGGTGGCCGTGATCCACCCTCAGCCTGGTGTCCACTCCCGCTCCAGACAGTCCAAATCCCACCACTATGCTCCTATCAACCTGCTCCCCGACCACACCCTCCTGCAGATCTTCTCCCACCTCCCAACCAACCAGCTCTGCCGATGCGCTCGCGTGTGCCGCCGCTGGTACAACCTGGCATGGGATCCCCGGCTGTGGAGCACCATCCGGCTCACGGGAGAGCTGCTGCATGCTGACCGTGCCATCCGAGTCCTGACCCACAGGCTGTGCCAGGACACCCCCAATGTGTGCCTGACTTTGGAGACAGTGGTGGTCAACGGCTGCAAGAGGCTCACCGACCGCGGCCTGCACATCCTGGCCCAGTGCTGTCCGGAGCTGCGACGCCTGGAGGTCGCCGGCTGCTATAACATCTCAAATGATGCCGTGTTTGAGGTGGTGTCCCGCTGCCCCAACCTGGAACACCTGGACCTCTCAGGTAAGAAGACAAACACAAAAGAAAATAGAATGAAACGGCAGATGTTTGTAACTTAAAGGCGCTGCTTGAATCGTTAGAGTATGCTTGATCTTTTCTGCAGAATACACGAAAGATCGCATGTGAAAGACCACAGCTCGACTTCACTCTCAACTACCTTGCAGACATTGCCTCATTCATCAGTTACACTGGATTCACCTGTTTATGGATGTTATTGTAGAGCGTATCCAAAATATATATATGCTAAGACTGTTTCTAACGTGTGTATCAATGCATATAAAGGTATATTTGGTGTTTCCCCTACTAAAATAGGCTTCTATAAGTGTTTCTAGACTATCAACTGGCCAAAAATGTCTGAAAACGTTGTACAGTGCCAAGCCTGCAAAACTCAACATAAGTAAATTCAGTTATTCATGACATTTGCGCAATTTTATTACTTTGCACCTCCATAATTCATGAAAATACTCATCTACAAACATTAACAAAATGATATGCATCAGGTAAGGGCAGAGGTATGAACTGACATGTTTACTGGTGTGAGACGGAAGTCGGAGGAGCCAAACTGGCAACAAGTGGGTCAAAATGGGAGCACAATTTAGTGAAGGAGCGACTTGGCCTGGAGCCCCAATCATTCCATTTAGGTTAAATTAAGAAGTGGCTGCTTCCTTATGTTGTACACGTGTGGATTTATCTCCAGTCGCTGGTTTTCAGTTATTTTTTGCAAAGCTGGTAAAAGCATTAGAGGTGCAGGAGCAGCTCTGCCAACCTCCAGTCCCCCTGTGGGAGAAGAAAGGCTTTCTTTAACTGAAAGCAGAGGCTTCTTCAACATGAGCAACGAGTCTGCTGCTTTCATTAAGGAAGTGACACAAATAACGTCGACTCGGAACGATGTTGGTTGTAGGTGGGAGCGTTTGCACCACTAAATTAGCACAGTGGAAGCAAACACTTTCACACTGAGTGAGTTTGACTGGAGGAAAAACAATCAGAAGCTGATGGTGTATTCCACTTCTGACTGAATATTAAACTTCTCTGTTGAAATATAACAAAACTTACCAAACTCTCTGGCGCCCCCATGTGGCAATCCTGTAAAATAAAGCCACATCTCATAATTTTTGGTTGCTGTGATGATTCCCTCGGTCCTTAGCAGCCTTTATGAGATTCCCTCCTGACTCAGTTTGAATGTTAAGTGACCCGAGACAAAAACCCGCAGACCCATTCTGTTAAAAAATAACTTCCAAGCATCAGTTTAATTTATTCTGTGGTGGATCAAGTGGGCATCTTCAAAGAATAAAGTCTTTTTCAAGTTTCCCAGTCATGCTTTCCGGATGAATAGAGCTATAGACGAGACTTTGAAATAAAATCAGCATCAAAGTTTGGGTTCCTTCCGCCGTATCACCACCGAGTCTGTGTGCTCGAGGAAAGCTGCAGTTGAAAGCCAGAGAAAATAAAAGCAAATGTACGCATAGTGATGCCAGCATGCACTAACTGCTTGGTTTGAAAAAGAAATAGCAATTAAAATCTAATTAATTAAACCACAAATTATAAAAAAAAAAGTTTATTTGTGTAGCACATTTCAGCACCAAGGCAGTTCAAAGTGCTTTACATCATAAAAACATCATATAGTTTTTATGATGTAAAAACACATGACTGGTGTTTGTTTCACCAGTCATGAAACAAACAATAAGCATTACGTTTTGGCGACATCCAAATCATAAAGCAAGAACACATTTCATAGGGAAAAAGTAATCACACCTTGGTATTTTCTCGTTATGGTCATTGTGAGTTTTTCAGACTCATTTTTACAGAAAGGAAAATGTGTCAATGTACATTCATTTAGGGTGCAATCCCACTGTTGGCCACTAAGCAGACTTCAAAACTTATACGGTTCGCTCAAATCATTTCCTAAGGGAAAAATGACTGTCATCAGCAGATGACTGCATTTTTAAAGATTCATTTGATTCGTTTTCATTTGTAATTTTGTATTGAATTATTTCTTTTTATTCATTTAATTTTTTTTTTTACAAGTCTCTAAATTTTTGTTTCATCAAGTTTTGTCTTTTAATTTAAAATTATGTCTCGGATACAAATCATTTTTAAAATGACAAAATAAACTAGTGTTGAAAGTAGATCCCTGTGGAACTCCCTCAGACATTTTCTATTGTGGTGCGTAGTTCATCCCAAGGCATGTTCTGTATTAAGAATCATCTTAGCTGAAAACGACAACTTGCAGTCTATCTCACTTGAGTTTTTTTTTTTTTTTTTTTGACCAGGTTGCTCCAAGGTGACCTGCATCAGCCTTACCCAGGAGGCCTCACTCCAGCTGTCCCCCATGCACGGCCAGCAGATCTCCATCCACTTCCTGGACATGACCGATTGCTTTTCGCTCGAGGACGAGGGCTTACGAACTATCGCCTCGCACTGCCCTCGCCTCACTCACCTGTATCTGCGCCGCTGCAGCAGACTGACAGACGAAGCCCTGCGTCACCTCGCTCTCCACTGCCCGTCGATACGGGAGCTGAGTCTCAGTGACTGCCGCCTGGTGGGGGATTTCGGCCTGCGTGAGGTGGCCCGCCTGGAGGGCTGCCTGCGCTACCTGAGCGTAGCCCACTGCACCCGAATCACGGATGTGGGCGTCCGCTACGTGGCCCGCTACTGCCCCAGACTGCGCTACCTGAACGCAAGGGGCTGCGAGGGGCTGACGGATCACGGTCTGGGCCACCTGGCCAGGAGTTGTCCCAAACTGAAATCTCTGGACGTGGGGAAATGCCCACTGGTGTCGGACAGCGGGCTGGAGCAGCTGGCCATGTACTGCCAAGGCCTGAGGCGGGTGAGCCTGCGGGCCTGCGAGAGCGTGACGGGCAGAGGGCTCAAAGCTCTGGCGGCTAACTGCTGCGAGCTGCAGCTTCTCAACGTTCAGGACTGCGAGGTGTCACCAGAAGCTCTGCGCTTCGTCCGGCGCCACTGCCGCCGCTGCATCATCGAGCACACGAACCCGGCTTTCTACTGACGCGGAGAGCGGTTCGATCTGGCTAGCGTTTGTCTTTTTAAATCGGTGGCGGTAAATCTTCAGCAGAATGTATTTAACATATTTATCTGTAAAAAGGCAGAACAGTACAGTATTTCACTTACGTGGCATCTCCCCCCATCCCCCAGCATCATAATTAGCATTGTAACAACACTGAGCACTGAGTACAGCTGTGTTTGCATTTAAAGCCTATTAATATATATTTTCTACTTTAAATTGAATTCCATTTAAGGCCATATAATGCAATATTCTGTTCATAGTCACACTTTGTCAAAGTAAGTCATTGAAAATGTAGCCAAAAAGCAGCAAAAAAAACTAACATAAGTATTGATTTCTGTGTTTTGTGCAGATGCACTTTACTCTGTTGTGCTGACAATCATTTCAACTGAGCTCAATGTGTCAAAACCTACAGTTTTTGTGTTTGTTAAAGGTTACTGTTGCATGAGAGGAATTTTACCGCAATGTTATGAGACCAACGTCGAAAATAAACAGGGACACATTGCTGCTAGAACTGTGCCAATAAATTTCTTCCAAAAATATTTCTTGTGTGTGAGTCATAACTGAGAATATTTAGTGAAAAAAATGTGTAAAAGTTTAAGCTGCGTGGACATTTTTGCAAGTCACTGATGGTAGAACTGTGACCATGACGGTTCTTCCCAAAGCTTTTCTTTTCCAACCTTTTTTTTTTTAAATCAAATGTAAAATGAGAAAGTATCTTGACCAAAATATTTCGGTTTTAGCAATCTTTTTATCCCGGCTGCACATCTTTTAATGGAAAAACAAAATCTGGACGTTTCTGTCACTTCCTTAGACTCACCACAAGAGGTCACTAGAGGTTCGCCCTTCTGGCGATCCGTTTGTTGGCGTTTTTCAATGAAGTTACGTTCTGGTTTGAGCTTCATCATCTTATCAGAAGTTTGTTCAGGGGTATTTCGTTTTGTTTTTCCAAATGACAGCTTGGTATGTACTGTTATGTACTGCGGAAAAATGTTAAATCTTTAATAAATTTCAAAAGCTTTTTTTTCAGGATCACAATTTAATCCTTTGCTTTATGTTTTTCTTGTATAGAATTGGTTTTTCACTTTTTGTCACAAGGCTGTCATCCCAAAGCCTTCAGCTAAGTGTGCAACCAGCCTGCAGGCACTTTTTCACTTAAAAAAAAAAAACTTTTTCAATCATTTTTTGATTTCATCTTAAGAACTGGTGTTCATTTACATTCATCTTTCATTGCAGCAGCACCTTTGGCTTCAGTAAAAGCTCTAAAGCTTTTGGAAAGCTTCCCTGTTTTTGACCATTTTCTTTTGCAAAACAACTCAAGCTCAGTCAGATTTAATGGATGCATCTATTTGGAAAAGATGTGGCTTTTTTCCCACAACGTTTTTAGAATATTTATAGTTCAAGAACTATAAAAGCTTTTGCAAAGTACTGCTTGCAAGTGCGATGTCTGGTTTTCTTTGTATCTTTTCTTAAGAAACCAGATTAAAAATTTAAAATTAACATATTTGGTTGTTCAGCTGAACTATAAATTAGTTAAAAATAACTGATACCAGATGTGTGTTTTAGTTCTATGCACAGAATTAATGATTTTAATTTAAACTAAAATATAGAAATCTTTTTTTTTCTTCGTTTTTTTTTGGACAAAATTCTGCATACATAGTCAGCAGTATTTCTCGAATGATATGCAGAGTCAAAAAGTAAAGACAAATGTTTATTTTCGTCATAAATAAACAACTATGTAAAATACAAGTGCCATTAAATCCATCAAACCTAAATAAATAAATATACTGTATAAAATACAACTTGTCTTGGAAAAAAAACTACATCAGGTTCTTCCTAGAGTTTCTTTTTTGTCTTTTTCCAATCTTTAAAAGCAAAATGCGAGGTCCTAAAAGTGGTTAAATGTTAATAGTGTATAAGAAGTCGCATGCTATAAGCTGTAGTTGCAGCATAGATTCAGCTCCTGTTCCTTACTATGTGATAAAGCAAACCATTATGGTTGTGTTTTATTCCTTCCTTTCCTGCAGACAGGCTAAGATGCCCTAAAACATTCCCTGGAAGTCTGCATCCGTCATAGTGTTTTGACAGCGCAACACCTTCTGTGCCTCCAGTAACCCGAAGCTGCTGCAGGTTGTCCTTCTGAAGGCTCTTCTGTCCGGACCTCCTCCAACCGAGATCCACTGAAACATCACCGTTCAAAACTCCAAACGTTTCGTTCAGTCTTTGCTGCTGAAAGTGTAGCGTTGTTGTTGCTGCTGCTGGTGCTCCCTGTCTGGATGTTTGGGTCGATTCGTGCAGGAACAGCGGTGCACCGGCTGCGCCAGAGTCACCTGGAAGAGCGAAAGCGCCACGTCAGCATCCGTCGGGTTCGACTCAGAAAATTACAAGTGGAAAAAAAAAAAAAAAAAAACTCGTTTTGAAGTACCTGGGATTTGAAGACACGCAGCTCGTCGTGAACCTTTTTATATCGCTTCTCCAGTTCCAAATTTTTCCCCTTCAGCTTCTCCCGGTCCCTGCGCTCTTTCAGGAAGTCCTCCTTGTAGACTTCAGCCTAAAACGGACATCAGTGCATCGAGCGGAGATGATTCAGTCTGTCGTAGCAGCACTTTATTTTGACTCTGTCCTCCCTGATATGAAGATCTTCATTTATAAACACACTTTATGGTCCAGTTTATGTCTACATAAAGATCTTAATTAGATTTTTGGAGGCAACACTACAAACAGGGGTTACTCACATTGACAGCTTTTTATTTTTTTCAGAGTTTGTAAATCAAAATGTAAGCAGTGTTTATAAATCCTGTCATAAACAGTGATTATGATCCGACGCCAGTAAACAGAAGATTATGAATGGATGGATTTTATTTAGACTTTTTTTCTTTATCTTTTTTTTTTATTTGTGCAAAGTTATTTGTTAATGTTATTCCACCTACACATCAATGTGTTCATAACTTCCTTTTAGGAATGTAATTAGTAACTTCTCTCCTCTCTATACAACATGTTATGCAGTTTTCCTCAACACAGCCAAAGTTATGCTAAAATAACACAACAAAGTCGCATAAGATGCGCGTTCACTGAGTACTTTGAGGAGCGGACGGTGATCATTTCTCACCTGATGTTTCCAGATGTCTTGTAGTGTCTCACTGCTGTTCTCCACAGGCTGAGATCTCTGAAGATTCTCCTCTAAGGCCTTTGGGAGACACCGTGAAGCTGATGTTAGAGCTGGTAAACACGCCTCTGTGCCGAATGGAGGAGTAAAGTGTGTGAAACTGAGTTCTGACCTTGTTGAGCCTCCTGATCTCCTCCTGCTGATGCTGCCACCTACGGGTCAGAGTGTGGATCTGCGCTCGCAGCTCTTCGGTTTCCTCCTCTGCAGTCCGCAACTCGGTTCCAACGCCGTCTTTCCCAGGCTGGATTAAATAAATTGATAGAGCTCAGAAATGGAAAAAATAAAAACTATAATGTTGAAAACTTGTCCGGTGCATTTACCTGGGTGTCTTTATGGACCTTTTCCTTTTTACAGAATGTGACAGGCCTCTCTTCTTCATCGCTTCTCTCCTCTTCAGAGACACCATCTTGTTTTAATGCTTTTAAAAACTGGACCTGTGAATAAAGTGCAGACCATGAAGCTGAAATAACTTTAAATTAAATAAAAAGTATCAAACTGCTTTGACATTTACTGGGATTTTAGAGCAAAAACACAAAGTAGTGCATGTTTGTTATGTTGAAGGAAAATTATACACGGTTTGAATCTAAACATGGACATGTGCTGTTGCATTTGGGGTTAAGTTTAAATCATAGATAGGCTATAAGGTTTGAACATGACTGGACAGAATCTGGACAAAGCAGCCAAGTGATCTGTGGTGACTCTGGAGGAGCTGCAAAGATACTTTTTACCAACATGAAGGGAGCAAATTTACCCGAGTTTGCCCAAAAAAAAACAAACAAAAAAAAACAACAACAAAACTGAGCTTGTTCATCGGCCAGCTGAACAAAATCCCCAAACATCCAAATCAGGTCAAAGGCTATTTATGGGTTGGAATGGCGTAGTCAAAGTTCAAATCGACTTGAAAAGTGATGTTTCCAGACACATTCAGTCTGGTTGAGTTTCAGCTGCTTATGCCAACAAGAATGGGCAAAAAAATGTAAAACTCCTGACCATCAAAGATGACAGAGACAGAAGATTTAGAGCTTTAACTGCAGCAAAACAATGGCTCTAAAACCACGTCAGTCAATTTCTCGTGAGTATAACATGTTGAAAACCAAGGAAAATCCAATAAAATAAGGCAGAATCCCAAAACGTTCAAGACGTGTATATGTATCATATGAGAAAAAGTCTTTGCGGTCCTTACCTTCTTCTTGTAATACTGCACCATCGTTCTGTACTCTTTTCCCCACTTATTGTTAATAGCAAGAAGCTGAATAAAAAAAAAGAGAACTCTGTAAGCAACAAAACTTAATGCATGAGTTGATCCAAGTCAATTCTGAAATGTTCACACCTCTTTATTCTGCTGCTCCAAGATGAGAATCTGTTCTTTCATGGCGTAATAACCGCTGAGCGGCTCTTCCGACTGAATCACACCGACGAGAGAGAAAAAAAAAGAGGAAGCATAAATACGCAGCATCCAAGAGTGAGGCATTTGTGCAACATAAAACTTCCTTTTACACAGTTCTGGAAGTTTTGCTGTACCGTTGCAGTAAAGGGAGAATCACGAGACTGAAAAACCTCCCGCTTTCACCAACCTGTGTGTGTTTCTGCTCATTGTGACTCTCAGCAGCTGCGCAAAGTTTTTCCCCAGTGGAGCCGAGTGGCAAGCAAACCTCAAATCTAGAGAAATTAAAAAAAAAACCCAAAAAAAACAAACATGATTTGGTTTCAGAGCTATAAATCTGTCATTTCAGATTCAGGAGGTGAGGTAAAGAGTCTCACCTGTTTATATTTGGCAGTGTTGGATACAGTCTGTGGGTTTGTTTGTGTTGAGTGGCCTCTGACGTCTCAGCAGGCGAACTGTCTCCTGTGTTTTTGTGCACAAACTGTAAGAATACAAAAACAAGGCAAAACCAAACTGATGAAATATCACATAGAGATCTGAACATTAAAAAAAAAAAAAAAAGACTAATTACTTTTGCCATCATCTTTCCTCTCCCCCTGGCCATACAGAAAATGCAAAGTAATGAATTTGTGTTTAGTTTCAGCAATATCCAGTAAATCTTAGTTCAGCATTGCAACAGATGAGCCACAGAGCCTGCAGGGGTGCTGCTGATGCAAAAACAACTCAAACGTGATTCAGAGTGAGATCCGGTTCAAGCCCACAGAAAATTATCTCACCTCCACATGTTTGCTTCATCATGGCAGTTCAGATATTTCCATTTAGACATTACAAAAGGCTTTGAGTCATCAGTCTCACTCAGAATATTTTTTTTAAACGGCATCGAGCAACTCGCTCAAATAACCTCTTTCAAATTTTATGTTTTAAATTCAATTTAATTGGAAGTTATTTCAAGCTTTTTAACCATTTCAGTCGTAAGAATTTACTGTACATAGCACTTATGTTAAATAAATTCAAGATAATATGTAAAAAGTAAATTAAAAATGATCATTAAAAAAAAATAAGAACAAATCATATTGTTGCGATTTTTTAACATTTATCAAGCTAAAATAATTAAATTTAAAACAATACCGATTACTATAAATTCCATATCTGATACCATAAAGCAGTCAGAATTAAAAGTACAGTGCTTTAACTCACCATGCTGTAATCTTGAGGCGTCTTCAACCAGGACAGGTGTCTGTTTTAGCGCCTCTGCTTCCACTGCGCCTCGCCTCTGCCGTTTAAATTTAATCCTGCAGCCCTGTGACGTATTAAAACCGACGCCGTCCAATCAGCGGCGCCGGGGTTCCCTCACGAGCGCTCGCTGACAGAGTTTGAGAAGGAAAGGAAAGTACAAACTGCGCGTGCGGTAATTTGCCAAGTGTTTACAGTATTAATCGATGACTAAGAGAAAAGTCTGCGACCACACTGCAAAAAGTTACGTAAATAAAGCACGGAGGCTTCCATGTTAATATGAAAGCAGCTGTTCAGGAGGTTTGTTTTGGTTTTCATTTGTTTTGAATTTACGCAGTTTTCTTCCAAAAAATGTTATACTGTTCATACTTTTATTTAAGTACTTATGTATAGTTTGGACACATTTTGTAGGAAACGGCAACAAAAGGATCACAATGTGAGCGTCTAGATCACCTCAGTAAAACATAATAGTGGCAGCATCATGCTGTTGGAATAGCCTTTTTTTTTTAGCTCATTTTTACTTGAGCTAAACATGGGGAAATCTTTCAAAAACAAAAATTTTGTCAGAGGCTACAAAACACTTGAAACTAAAGTGGAAGTTAGATAAAACTTCCATCTAAGTTTGACAGGGTCAAATGTGAGAATCAGATAAGAGAGAGAAAAAAAATCTGTTTGTAGATGCTGTCCATCCAACCTTGAACATTGTTTTAAAGAAAAATAGGAACCATATTTAATCACCATTTATTTCCAAATAGCAGCAGCAACAGCAACATTTTTGCTTATTATGGGAGCACAAACGAGGCGTGCCATACAGAAATATGAATGCAAAACGTTTAAAAGGTTGAGAGAGGCTGATTCAACATTAAAGACGAGGAAGCTAATTTTCAAAACAACCACAAAAAACAAAACAAAACAAAAAAAAACACAGGTGCAGATCTATTTTCGCAATCACGTCTAGCATGTAAACATCTCCATTTCTTACAGTAGGCTTCCTGTAGTTAGAGATTGGGTGTCAACTGTGTCAGCACCGCTTCTTTTCGACTTCCTGAATGGTTTGACTGCAGCTGCTGCTCAGCCAACACAAAACGTTTCAGAGCCACTAATACTGAAATGAAACTGTCCAAAAAAGAAAAAGAAAAAAAAAGTAAACTACAGAGCGGTGGGTTAAGGGAAAAATCACACGTCGCTCAGGCTAATCTTATTGCATTATCTAAACTCATAGCCTGTTCTCAAAGTTGCTGAGTCAGAGCAGCCTTGTTTCAGGGAAGAAGGAGAGGGGAAAATACGTCGCCGCTCCTCCTCCAGTAAACTCGGTGGCTGGGGACTGGACCCATAGGTGCTCTTTACCATTTCTTGTGGAAACATGTACAAGCAGAGGATCCGTGGCTTTTCATTGCCGTATGTACAGAAAGGTGGCCCCCTTTCATCTTGTGCAGACAGATAGAGCAAAGGATCCATTACCTGAACCATCATCCTTTGGTTGGAGTTTTTCTTTCACCGAAACAAGCAACCAAACATGTATTTTCCCAAGGATACTGGATAAAAACTCACACAAACACACATTATCCTGTGTTGGTGTGTGTTTGGTTAAAGTGGAAGCTTTCATTTCTTGTTATTATTTTTGTCAGGCAGGGGTTTTAAACCGATGTTGCCGGATACCCCGGCTTTTACGCCGAGACATTCCAACGTCTCAGGCTGGGTGGATAAAAGACATTCAGGAATTTTTTGTTTTATTTGATCTCAAAATGTCAAAAAAAGAAGAGAGAAACAAGAAAAACTCCAGCAAATAAAACAGACATTTTCCTTTCCAGTTGTGCTAAATTGGAAAACAAAAGAAAAATACGAAATATTGAGTGTTTTCAAAAGCGAATTAGCAGAACCACATAAATAAAAGTATTGGCTCCTTTGAACACTGCTTCTGTTTTTTTTCTCACACCTAAATATTTTAGCTCTTCAGATAAATTTTAAACTCAGACAATGATAACCTGAGTAAATAAAGTAAAAAACCAGCAATCCAGAGCAACTTGGCTCTATCAGTAGTTGATTTTACTCACGTCTGCAGAATGAAAAAAAAAACTAAAATAGTACCCTTCTGATAAGATGAAGTAGGATGAATCATTCTCAAAAATCATCAAATCATTTCCTGATCTAAATAAACTAAATGATGAAGGGAAACAAAGTTACTGGCATCTGTCGGGTCTGTAAAAAGTTACGAGGTGTGATGTCATGCTGCAGCTGACTAAAGGGTTGTGAATTAGGGGAATAATCCAAATCAGACCATAAAAATCCACCTTCGGATGGAACAAAACGAGCGGAGGGGAGCAAACTTAAACATCCGACGAGGCTGAATTAAAACATTTTGGCAAAGAAGAATGGGCCAAAACTCTTCCACAGTGATCCAAAAGACTGGTTGATATTTATTGCAAAGACTGATGAAAGTTTTGCTGATGGACGCTTAGGGAACAATCATTTCTTTCTCATTAGAACAGATTTGCTTGGACAGTGTTTTCTTTTAAAAGCAAGTTTAAAGGTTTTGGATGCTAACTCTTTGGAGTTAAGGTCACACAGACAAATGTTCAGCGTGGGAGAAAAGAGCAGACAAAACTAGGTTTTTTTGTAGCGATAACCATTGTATTTTGTTTTGTTAAGGATTTGTTTTTATTGCTGAAACTCTATGAGCAAAGATGAATTACTGAAAAGGTTTAATCTGTTTTAAAGTCAGACACTTAGAAGAAATGGTTACATGTGTTTTTATGGTAAATATCTGGTGTCATCTGTACATTAAAACTACAACAGTGCAACTTTGTTTCTCAGTTAGACAACTACAATCATACAGTGAATTTACATCCCTGTCTTGTATGAGGTCAGCAGATGTCCTTTTGACTCTTCATTTTCAGTTTCCCATGAAACATTACAAACATGCGGTTTTGCATATCCTCGACAAATTACTATTGGCCAATGTTTCCGGTATGCTCTAGCGGCCCAACAGATTCGTTTACGAAATATTAAAAATCTCAGATTTCCCTTAATGTCCTCATATAATTCATGCTGACACACCAATGTAGCAACATATCCTATTTTAAAAATAAAACATACTTGCATAAGCAGGCAGTACCGGTTAATGGCGTGCTTCCACCAGCCCTCAAAACTACATCTATAGTTTTCAGAAATTACATTTCTGATAACTTCCCAAAAACTAGGTGGCAAAACAGTCTGTGATCAGAAGTAAGGTCACTATTCAAATGCAAGATTTCAGTCTGGCGTGGATAATGTGTAACATTTTGAAACACCATAAAAAAAAACAAAAAAAAAATAAAAAAAAACGTTGTGCTAAAATTATTAATAGTTTTAATTCAAAGTAAATCCCCCAAAAAATTGTACTAAAGGAGAAAAATTACTTTTCATCCAACAAAAATTTTGCTTCTCAATGAGACAGCATCTCTCAAAAGACAACAAAACAATGCAAATCAGGGATCAGTGTTGAAAAGAAAATACCAAATCCGATTTTAATTGCACTTTATAAAGAAATGGCATATTAAAAATTATTACTATGCTTCATAATGATAAGTTAAAAAATTGCTATAGGTATTACATTATCCTAATAATTGTTTACTTGCTTTGCTTTTTTTTGCATTCTCCCACTGGTATATATAACTATTTATAATTTCTGCCATCATCCTAAACTTTTATTACCTCCACAGGTTCAAATCCAAACTCCTGCTGAGCCACTTGAAAATGTTAATGTTACTTTCAGTCAGAAGAAACGTGTCAGTAAGACCAAAATATTACCTTAAACCCAAACCTGTAAGTGGTATGAATCATTTCAGGCTTAACTATCAATCAATCAATCAATCAAATTTTATTTGTATAGCACATTTCAGCAGCAAGGCATTTCAAAGTGCTTTACATAATTAAAATAAAAACAGCATGTGACATTGAATAGACAATGAGAAAGAGAGAGATTTTAAGAAAAAGAAACAGTGACAAAGAGAAATAAAAAGAAAATAAAGTAAAGATAAAGAGATTTAATAAAAAAATAAATAAAATAAGAAATAAAAACATTATCCACATGAGGACTTGCCCTTATGGGGTCTCCTCCAAAATAAGAGGCTCTACAAGCCTTTCCCTTATTTAGCCTTAAGCAACTCTAAACAGGTGGGTTTTAAGTTGATATTTAAAGGCACCCGGTGTTTCAGCTGTTTTACAGTTTTCTGGAAGTTTATTCCAAATCTGTGGTGCATAGAAACTGAATGCTGCTTCTCCTTGTTTGGTTCTGGTTCTGGGGATGCAGAGCAGACCAGAACCAGAAGATCTGAGGGGTCTAGACGGTTGGTACAGCAATAACAGATCTTTAAGGTATTGTGGTGCTAAACCGTTCAGTGATTTATAAACTAACAGTATTTTAAAGTCTATCCTCTGAGTTACAGGGAGCCAGTGTAGGGACTTTAAAACTGGTGTTATGTGCTCTATCTTCCTGGTTTTAGTGAGAACACGAGCAGCAGCTTCTGGATCAGCTGCAGCTGTTTGATTTATTAGTCAGGCCTGTGAAGACGTTGTTGCAGTAATCAATGCGGCTAAAGATAAACGCATGGATGAGTTTCTCTAGATCGTGGTGAGACATTAGTCCTCTAATCCTGGAGATGTTCTTCAGGTGATAGAAGGCCGACTTTGTGACTGTCTTAATGTGGCTCTGAAGGTTCAGGTCAGAGGTCATCACTACTCCCAGGTTTCGGGCTGATCGCTGGTTTTCAGTTGTAATAACTGAAGCTGTGCATTGATTCTAGTTCGCTCCTCTTTAGGTCCAAAGATAATAACTTCAGTTTTGTTTCTGTTCAGCTGGAGAAAGTTTTGGCACATCCACACATTTATCTGTCCTAAGCATCTGTTCAGTGATTGGATGGGGTCAAAGGTCACCTGGTGACATCGTGATGTAGAGCTGAGTATCATCCGGGTAGTTATGGTAGCTAATCCTGTTTTCTGTTATAACCTGAGCCAGTGGGAGCATATGAATATTGAAAAGAAGGGGTCCTAGGATTGAGCCTTGGGGTACCCCACATGTGACCTTTGACCTCTCTGATGAGAAGTTTCCAATTGAAACAAAGAAATCCCTGTTCTTTATGTAAGATTCAAACCTGTGGAGGACTGGACCGGAGAGTCCGACCCAAGTCTCCAGTCGATTCAGTAAAATGTCGTGGTCAACAGTGTCGAAAGCTGCACTGAGGTCCAACAGAACCAGTACTGTGGTTCTCCCACAGTCTGTATTTATATGGATGTCATTGAACACTTTGACTAGGCCGTCTCCGTGCTGTGGTGAGCACGAAAACCAGACTGGAAGGAGTCAAAGCGATTCATTATTGTTAGGAAGTTATTTAATTGTTTAAAAACTGTTTTTTCCATAACTTTGCTGATGAATGGGAGGTTGGAGATCAGCCTGTAATTCTGCAGTAGTGATTTGTCTAGATTGTTATTTTTTATCAGTGGTTTGATAACTGCTGTTTTCAAAGCCTGGGGGAAAACACCTGAAGACAGTGATGAGTTTACTATTCGGATCAGATCATTAGCAACGACAGGCAGGACTTTCTTAAAGAAATGTGTGGGTAGGACATCCAGGAGCTTAATTGACATATAATTTCTTCTAGGGTTTTATAATGAAGTAGTTGAAATTGGGTCATTTTTCCTGCATTTGTTTTGTTTGGGCACAGCATTGGTACTGGCTTTGTAGAGGATGTGCAGATTAATCCTCTGATCTTTTGAATTTTCTCTGAGAAGAAACTGGAGAACTTGTTGCAGGCGGCATTAGATTGAAGTTCATGTGGTAACGTCACAGGAGGATTTGTGAGCCTGTCAACAGTAGCAAATAAAGCTCGAGCGTTGTTAATGTTTTTGTTTATGACATCTGCAAAGAAAGCCTCTCTTGCATGTTTTAGTGTTGTGTGATAGTTACGCAGTCTTTCTTTGTAGATGTCATAATAAACGTGCAGTTGAGCTTTACGCCATTTCCGTTCGGCCCTACGGCAGAGTTGTCTTGCAGACGGAGCTGTTTGTGCATTTCTCCATGGAGATTTCTTCCTACCAGTCACAACCTTCACTTTAATGGGTGCAATGTAATCAATGATATCTGAAAGTTTGCACTGAAAATCATCTACCAACTTATCTACGTCATTTTAGCTTAAGGGTGAGGAAGAAGAGTAGATTTGATTAAATGTTTCTGCTGTGTTTTCCGTGAAAGTACGTTTTGTGATAGTAGCTGTTTGTCCAAGTGGGCTAACGGATAAAGAACATTCAAAGATAACAGGAAGTGATCCGACAGGGCGACGTCAGTTACAGAGACGTTGGAAATATTCTTACTGATAACCAGATGCAGTGTGTGTCCATGGGTGTGTGTTGCTTGTTTGACATGTTGTGTTAAACCAAAACTCTCTAATATATCAAATAGCTTTTTTGCCCCTCGGTCTTGGGGGTTGTCAACATGAATGTTGAAATCACCGACAATTATTAAACAATCGTAATCAATACATATGAAAGATAGAAGCTCATTGAAGTCTGTAAAGAAATTTTCCTCATATGTTGTTTTTTTTGTATAAAGTTAGTGTCAAAGTTCGTTTGTGGCCTTTTACCTCAATTCCAAGATATTCAAAAGACATAAAATGACCCAGAGAGATTTTACTACAGTTTATGGTATTCTTAAATATTATATAACAATACTATACATAACGTCATGCAGTTTTGTTTAAAACTGGTTTTAAACACCATCATATAGATTTTTATTTTGCCGAAGCAAAATGATAGAAACTAAAAAATGAAGGCAGAAGGCAAGAGAAAAACTAGTAAATTTGACAAAATAATATTAATGAGTTGTAAGGTTATGATTACAGCCTTATGTTTATTACTTCTTATATGCTGCAAACACCAGCAAGGTGAGCTGAGGCATGCAGAAGTGTGTGGAAGTTGTAATATTGTAATTTCTGTTGTTTTTTTATTGAACAAATTGGCTGAAAACACTTGTTGATATTGTTCCTTTATCCTCCTTTTACTTCCTCTAAAGTTTATATATTTATAGTCAATGTCTGGGCAAGTCAAATTCCTACTTTATTGGCCTTCATCTTGGCCAATAAAGCAGATTCCGATTCTTCCCAAAAACTAATCTTAAAACTGTGCCAAAACCTTTCAGTAGCATTGACTACAGGTCTGCAGTGTGAACGCTGCAGCAGGTTTCTCTTTCATTTTCTTACTTTCTGCTGGTGTTTGTGTAAATGTCTTCCTACGTGAAGCAAATCCCTCCCTCGCCCTCCTTCCAGCCGCCCCCTCCCCACCAGACAGATTTGACTGTTTTCTTCTGAGAAAGCTGCAAACGGTCCAGATCAGTGGTTCGATGCTTGATCATTTTGGAAAATCCATAACATCCACTGAGAAATCTAACCTCATGAGTAACTAGGTGAAATACCTCTTCCTGGTTCTCGGTTTGAGACAAAGTGAAAAAAAAAGATCACTGGAAGTCTCTTCGCTCTGGGTCGTGTTTGATTTAACTGAGAGACGCTCTCACAGTCATTCTGTTCAGGCTTTACCTGAAGTAAATTTTCTGTTTTTGTCAACGTCCCTGCGCCCAGAGGAGGCCGTGAAGCTTTTCCAACTAACTGCATGGACGACTCTTGCTCGTAAAAGCAAGCGGACGCAGAAAGGAAGACGGTAGTGATTTAAAAATAAAGTTCAGATTCATGTCAGCGAGAACAAATATTCACAGATGTCGAAAAATTACCTCACAGCTTTCCGTAATGCCACATCAGCACTTTGTCATTGTCTCAAAAGCAGAACATAAAAAAAACACATTTAAAATGAATGTTGCTTTATGAGTGACTCAAACTGTCACCGTGTTTACCGACATTACAGTACATCACAGAGGGCCACGTTGTGGTTTTTACGAAGGGGCCTTCTTCATGCGGCACCTGGGTAGCGACAACCCCGAGCGTTTGTTCCCAGCACCGACTCAGGCCCCTTTTACGGTACGTGTGACACACCAGCAAGTCAACAGAAAGGAAAGAGGAGGTTCTGCCCATGTGAGTGAGCCTCCTTCTTCCTGCCGCAGCACTTTTACTCCCACTGCGAGGGACTCGCACACTTTTCTCTGCGCACTCGACGTTTTGATCTTGGCAACTGCGCAACAGGTGCGCCTTTTTGTTTACACATGAAACGGAGCGAGACCTTTTGTGGACAACGCCTACGGATCGAAGTCCAGAAGTGAGTGGGACCGGAGAGTTTGTTGGAAGACTTTCTAGTCTGTCTTTCGGTTTCGCAGGTTCACGCATATTTATACGCTGGAGTCTGCAGGCCTTTTGGTGTCAAGTTGCAGTTTCGCAAGAAGATAGGAAGAAAGGAAGAAAGAAAAAAAGAAAGCAAGCAGACACTCGCTGTCTGGATGTCAAAGTGGTTTATTAATGTCTTGCTACAGTAGGTAACTTATCAGGTCTGGCTTATTTATTTACATCAGTGCAACTTAGAAAACTTGGTAATAACGGCAATAAACTGATTAAATTTCTACTCCATAATTTAAGAGTAGTTATTATGGAGATATTTTCATTTGATTACATTTTAGTCCCTTGAAAAAACTATGAATAAACCTTTTTCCTGTTACCACCACATAACTGAGCAAAAGATACATATAGGTATAAAACCTAGTTTTTTATTTTTATGTTTTTGTAGAACCTCCATTAACTGTATTTTAGGGCTGGGTGATGGACCTAAAGTTGTATTCAGATATTTTGTGGTACTTCTGTGACAAGAGAAGTGATTTCAAAGTAATGGCCTCAAAAATGCATCATTTTCTCTCTACCTCATAATGAGGAACAACTTTGTTTATATCCTAAAATCCCAATTAGGTACATTGAATATTCTGGTTTAATTTGAATATGTGTCAAAATGCACTTTTATAAGCTATTTTGCAACACAAAACACAACCAATAAAATACTAATTACAAATGGTAATAAAAAAAATGTTACATGTATTTAAAATATTTCTTTACAGCTTGTAGTTTTAAGTCCAACAGGCATGAAATGAAATTTTTTTTTTTGAAATGAAATGAAATTTTATTCGAACATGATACAAATATAAAAATAAAATAGTGCACAGTAACAAGAAGTGCATAAGAAAGAAGAGAAAAT
>NW_006800123.1:1188851-1191743 GCF_000485575.1 Poecilia formosa | reverse complement strand
TGGCATGTCCATAAGCATATTTTGCAAACAGTACAAACAGTATATTACCAGGATTTTATAAAATAATAGTTATTTAAACTCCTTAGCTTGCATTTAGTTATAAAAATACTAATTTGATAAAGGTGTGTATGTACAGCCAGCTCTTTGTTTCATACCACTGATAACACACGGTTAATATAAAAAACCTTTGACCTCTGGACCTGTGATTGTGCTCCAAGTTTTTACTTTTTCTTTTGTTTTTTAGTTGCCGCTCTGCAGATTCATTTCATTCCGCCTAAAAGACATTAGTGAGAGTCCAGCTTCTGCAATGGAGTTAAAAATAAAACTGGCCATAGCCGGTGGTGTCCTCCTTCTGGCCGTTGTAGTCATAGTTCCACCAGCAACTCTGCTTTCTCCTCGAACGTCCCAGTTCAGGAAAACATTCAGACGGAGATGTGAGGCTTTCCCACAAACCAGCCAAAGGTAAAACCTCCGTTTAGTTTTGTTTTTCTTAATGCATGCAGAGAAAAGTTGCAGTGTTGTTTGGTTCTGCTTTGATTTTCAGATGTGAACAGGTATTAAGTACGTTTGAGAAAACCTATGTCGGAAAAGACCCGTGTAACTTTCCGGAGGAAGCTTACCGTCCGCTCTTTGAGGATTACCCATTCACACATTCATGTGACAAGGTAACTGATTCTGGTTATAAAGCTGTCAGTGTAGAACGCCCAGGTATAATTTGCAAGTTTTGACTTTCTTATCTCCTTGTAGACAATGTTCTGGAGCGACACAAAAGATCTGGTGGATCAGTTCTGTAAGGAAAGGAATCATTTCGTCCCCCTGCAGAACACGCTGTTAGGGAACATCTTGGACGACCAGAAGTGGTGCGGAAAGAAGAGCAGCAAAGGTAAGAACGTGTACCGTGGTCCACAGTATGATTCAGCTGCTGGGGGAGAGCTCACATGTAACATCTGGTTCTGGTTTGGTCGTAGATACTTTCATCTGCTTGTGTAAAACGTGTAAGATCAACACCGTGTCTTCATTCTGGGTCAGAGCCTCTGCAGAGGTGAGTACTCCCAAAAAATGGCTGACCAAAAATGTAGAAATGCTTTCAAATTGGATTAATCCTTCTGAAATCTTTCAAGATTAATATTTCAACATTATTATTTTTATTTTTTACATAGAAACAAGTTCTAATTATACTTATATGTTTCTTCAACCCAATGATCAGTGTGTTTTCTGGAGGTTTCTCATATACTGGATTTTCGTCACATTCAATAAATGTGATTATTATTGAAAACTTTACTTATTTCACTAACTCATTCTGTAGATTAATTACACACAGATGTTTTTAAGTGTTTATTTATGATTATGTTAAAATAAACATGACATTTGAAGTTAGAATATTAAATCAGACTGATAAACACTTTTAACTAGTACATCTAATACGTGCTTAAAAATAGATGTGTTTTTAATCTGAATCTTCCTCATCAGAACGCTTTTTCTAATTTATTGATTTTATTTTACTGTTTGTACAGTTTGCAAAATATGCTTGTGGTCATGCCAATGTTCTGCTAGATGGAGCGATAAGCAAACCATTTGATCCCACCAGGTAAGTGCAGTGTGCAGTGACACGATGTCAGAGAAATGAAATGAATAAAATGCTAATCAGGCAGAGCAGAGCTTTTTATCTGGTTATCAGATCTACCTGGTAAACTTTCAACAATTTTGCACCAAATATTTTCTTTCAAAGGAGAGTGGCTTTCATGTTCATAAAAGTGCCAAACATGTAGAGCAGGGACGTACAGTGTTGCGCCATTTGCAGCTCCTGGAAGTGATTTGTTAGTATGAACAATTTTTTTTGTTTTTTGCCAAAATTGCAATTCAAGCACTGTGCAAGTTGCTCGATGTAAACAAACACAGAAGGAGTAGTTTCCATTTATAGGCCTGTTCAGATTGTGCAGTGCATTCAACCACAGTGCAGCTCTGAGTTTGATGGTTGTAGAAGGTTGATGTTTCCTGTTTGACCTCTAGATGTCATTTATTAAAAATCTGTTAACATACATATATGTACCCATTTATTTATGTACTTATTTTTATTTATTTAAATTATTTATTGAACACATCTTTACAGAGCACATTCACAGTACTTCCTGTTTTGTTGATTTTTTTTTCCCTGCCAGAAACTTTGCTGTTGAAGTTAAGAACCTCGCCTTTCCCAGAGTGAAGAGCCTGACTGTTATTCTTGTTATCAAGAATAATAAGTAAGATTTTTCTCCATATCTAGTTGTCTGCTATAGTTTATTTAATTTGCTCTTTACTTTGTACATGCTAGTTTCACTTTGAGTTTGTGTGTGATAGTTAAATACCTCTATGTGTAATTTACGCTCATAAAATACTTCAGAGTTCAGTTTGTAATATGAAATGACAAATTATTTAATAACTAGTTTGAATGTGTAATAGTGATAAATAATATACCAAGTGTAACTATTTCATTTGTGTTCGTCTTGTTCTCAGTGCAGCTTGTAGCCACGAGTCTCTGCAGGTTTTACGAAACCTTCTGCATCCAAACATTCATTACGACTGCCGTACAGTGACTCGGTAAGTTCAACCTAAACATATTGCACTGTAATAATTTTAATCAACACATGCCTTCAGAGATTAATGTAACTATGTTGCATTTTGTCTTTTACCACAGATCCAAGATACTGGAGTGTATAGAAACAGGAACAACCACTGATGCCTGTTGGACTTAAAGCTACAAGCTGTAAAGAAATATCTTAAATACATGTAACATTTTTTATTACCATTCGTATTTTGTATTTTATAAGTAGTGTTTTGTGTTGCAAAATAGCTTATAAAAATGCATTTTGACACACATTCAAATTAAACCAGGATATTCAATGTACCTAATTG
>NW_006800123.1:1179284-1188506 GCF_000485575.1 Poecilia formosa | reverse complement strand
GCCCTAAAATACAGTTAATGGAGGTTCTACAAAAACAAAAAAATAAAAAACTAGGTTTTTCATACCTATATGTATCTTTTGCTCAGTTATGTGGTGGTAACAGAAAATGGTTTATTCATAGTTTTTTCAAGGGACTAAAATGTAATCAAATGAAAATATCTCCATAATTAAAAACATTTCATTCTACTCTTAATTATGGAGTAGAAATTTAGTCAGTTTCTTGCCGTTATTACCAAGTCTTCTAAGTTGCACTGATGTAAATAAATAAGCCAGACCTGATAACTTACCTACTGTAGCAAGACATGAATAAACCTGTTACATGCCTGCCATGCTGTTTGTTCCTCTTTCCCCTCCCCTTTGTCTCTTCGCAGGTACTAGGGAAAGCTGGTGTCAATCTCCCCTGATTGATCCTCATCAACCATGGGCCAATCAGCATCCAGGGAGGCCTTATTTAAGCAGCCCATCTGGTGGGGAGAGCTCTCTCCAGCTGGCTCTGTGACCTAATGCATGTCTTGTTGCTCTTTGTGTGAACGGTTGTGGTGAGAGTTAGAGGGCGAGGTAAGTTTGGGGTACCCTGTACATTTCATCACGTAAGTGTTTTTTTCTGTTAGATACACTAGGTAAGCAGGTGGGTGTCACCCATGTAAAGTTTTGGTGGAAACTTTTGTTAGATTAGATAGGCAGGGTTTTTGTTTTCTTTGGTTTCTTTAGCACAGATGGTAGTTAGGCCCTGTTTTGTTTTATTATTTTCTTTGATTTGGCACCACCTAACCGTCCCTTTCTCCCCCACAGTTTGTATGAGCCTTCTGGGATTTTTGTTGTCAATAAATCCCTCCTTTTTAAAACGTTCACTTGGACTCTGTCAAGTTTTTGTGGTTGTCGTGTTACTCCCCTCCTCCTCATGAAGGGGGGGCGTAACAAACCACTTTGACATCCAGACAGCGAGTGTCTGCTTGCTTTCACAGGCACATTTCCAGAGGTCAAAGGTTGTTATTAACCGTGTTATCAGTGGTGTGAAACAAACAGCTGGCTGTACACACCTTTATCAAATTAGTATTTTTATAACTAAATGCAAGGAAACTATTTTATAAAATCCTGGTAATATAATTGGTACTAAAAGAATGTGGGAGGTTCACACATCCACTGCAGGTTGAAGTTTAACGAGCTGCAGGGAAGAGTTAACGTAGCGTTCGATTCCAAACTGAGGGGTCTTTTGTTCTGACATTCAGTCATGGGAAAATCATTTAAGACCACATCTCCTTGATTGGTGACCAGTAACCTGTTTGCATGAGTGTGCTCTGTTAAAGCACCTTTTCTTTAGGTTTCAGTTTTCAGTCCTCCTCTGTTATATAACCAAAGAAAATACGAGGCAAAAGAGATTTTGCAAAAATGTTTTCCTGTAACTGCAGCAAATAAAGACGAAAACATATTGGGGAGGCGGCAACAACAACTCAAGAGAGGTTTCAGGAAATTTTGCCAAGTTCTGGCTCGGTTCTGCACGAGAGACCAATCTCATGTCTGGAGTAATAAGGTAAGATTGAAAGACAGAAACGTCTTTCAGGTACAGCTAAAATCTACCAAAACCTTTGTCAGAAAGGTGATTTTGTTGTTTGGAACCTGATCATGGAGTTATGATCAGTTCAAGAAATCAGTCAGATTTCATCCAAACTGTTGGGAGAGAAATGTTTTTTACATGGAAGGAACTGAACTTGAACTTTTTGGCCCCAATTTCAAAAAGTATCACTGACAAAACATATAGCTGTTCCAGTGGGCGTCACCAAATGACCACCACACCAGCACTGAAGCATGGTGGGGGCAGTATCATGGACGGGGTTACCTTTTTTTTTTAAAGGTTAGACAAAAACCATTCAGGTGTTTAGATGCAAGGTCAAAGATGAAAGATTTTATTTTTCTGCATCACTGAGACTCCAAAAATATATCCAAATAAAATAATATTGACTTTGAGAGGAAAATGAAAGTTTTGGGACAGCTGAGCCAGAATCCAAAACAAATGGTGTTAAAATATCTGTGGACTCATCTGAAGAGGACTGAGGAAAGGAGCTCTTATTTTGGAGAACATTTCAAACAAAATGTTCAAATACTGTGAAGTCAAGACACAGCAGGCTGATGGACTTCTTAGAAAGACTGAAAGACAAAACAGTAATAAAAAATATGTACTAGCAAATTATTAGCTAGTACATTTGCATTCATAAAACTAGCTTGTTTATGTTTTTTTTTTTTAAATTTCATCTTTAAATGGTTTGTTTTCCGGCAGAGAAGAGACATTAAAAAATTGAAAAAGTTGTCAAAAATAATACATTTTTCATAAAATGTTCACTTAGAAATTCTGCAGCAGAATAATAATGCAAGGTTTGCATGTTTTTTATAATTTTTTCGTAGCTTATAAAACAGGTCGTATTTTGACATAATCTTACATAAATGTTGATGTCTTGTGGAAGGAAATGTGTTTCTTTAATCTAAAACCAAAAAGTGGAAATACAGTTGTGGTTCTTTAAAAAAAAAAGATATTTATAAACAAATACTTTTTGTAGTTTTTACAGCTTTGTTCTGATGTGGCATCTCATTTGGTTGTTGAGTGGCCAGAGTTTATCTTCATCAGACAAGAGGCAGGTTACACCTGAAGGCCACCAGAATGGACTAAAATAACACACTCATACGTTAGAGCAATTTAGACATACTAAAAACAATAAATGCTTAGCATGAAGAGTAATCCAAAATAAAGTCCTAAATCTATGTTTAAAAAAGGAAACCCAACACATTGAGGCAATGACATGAGCTAGACTAAATAACAAATCTTACAAATTGAACAACAAAAACAATTCAAGTCATAAATTCTCCAAACCCCAAAGGGAAATCATTTGCTTTTAATTCATATTATCCAAGTAGCTTCAAAGAATTGTTGTAGATACAGAAGGATCTCCTGTAGCAGTCTGTATAGCAGCAGCCGTGATAAAGCCTCTTGACTGAAGATGCGCTTTTTCGAGTTTCATGAAGATGAAGAATCTCTAGAGGTTCCACATCCGTCCCCAGAACAGAACCAGCCCTCCTTTTCACCTTCTTTATCGTCATCAAACAAAAACCCATCTAGCGACATTTCAGAAGTCACAAGCCATGACACAAGCCTCTGGAAAATGAACCCATTTCACTTTTACCGACACGTACGGTCTTTATTTTACAATATATCAATTTTTTCCCGAAATATAGCAGTTGGATGCATTGACAAACTGCTCCTTACTTGAACACATATAGCAGCATTTTTATTTAACATTACAGGACATGTAATAATTGTTGTGATCTGTGTTTTTCTGTGTAGTTATTTTGAGATTTTCTGCGTTTTTCGTTATCCTGTTCCCTGTGAGTCTCTGCGTCTTCCCCGTTGATTGTCTCCCAGGTGTGTCTCGTCCCCTTGATTACCCCGTGTGTATTTAAGTCCACCTGTTGTCTCTGTCTCTTGTCAGATCCTCGTCATATGTTGTCAAGTCTTGTCTGTGATAGTTAGTCTGCTGGCACAGTTGAACTGCTAAGTCCTGTGTCAGCATCAGCTCTCGTGTGCAGTCTTTCCCTGATCAGTCGCTACCAGCGTTAGCTTTATCTCTGCTCACTGTGCTGCCTGTTTTCTGGGACTGTGGAGCTGCTTCCATTAAATTCATCCTACATCTTTCAACCTGGGTCCTCTGCGTTCAATCTCACCACCATACACCGCTACATCATGACAATAATAATAATAATTCCCTAATCACAACCTTGATGATAAAAAGACATGATCTGACTGACAAATATTAAAAGATTAAGATTGGTTTAAAATAGTCCCATCTGTTGGTTCTTCCAGTCTCACCAACATGGTCCACAGGGTTTCTCCGGGTCGTCGCCGCACTCCTCGATTTGAGACCTTGAACAGAAAAATCAGTAAGGCATGAGAAGACATAATGGCTCAGTTCATGATACTCATATTTTACTCACCTGGGCACTTCGAAGCATCTGTAACTGATCCCTTTGTCCAACACCGTCACCAGGTTTTGTAAAGATGGATTTGAGCAGTTTGTTCTGAGAAAGTAAAACACGGAAAGATGTTTATTCCTCCATCTCTGCTGATGGTGTTAAATCAGCAGCTGTATTATTTGATGAATCTTACACAGAGTTCTTCTGGATGACCAGAACAACGTTCAGGTTTTTCACCCTGGGAGACTTAAACCTCTTCACCTCAACGCTGGCAAAAATACTAAAAACAAAAATAAAAGAGAATTCATTTAAGACATTGAACAGCATGTGTAGCAGAAACCAACTACCCTTCAGAGCCAGTTGAACATCTGATTACATTTATATACCAAATGTGAATGTAGAGTTGGAAAATGTAAAACATATGTTTTGCTTTTAAGTGTGATTGACAAAAAATTAACAAGGTTGAGACCTGTTGATATAATACAATATAAACACTCTAACAATAGCAAACTGGCTGCAGCTCTGTGTTGTTTTGTGGCAGGTTTTGTAAGTTGGAATAAAGAAAATTGCAATTGACCTAAATTTGCCCGTGTCAAGATTCAGAGCAACACTTTCACAGCTTGGACTGTGACGAATGAGTGGAATAATCTGGCTGCAAGCACAGTTTTTAATCCCCCGCCGTACTCTGGGTTTTTTATTGTGTATTTTCTTGTCTGGACGCCAAAACTACCCCTAACCCTAATAGCAATTGTTAAACTGCATTGATAAGTTTCAGTCTGTGATCCTTAGAGTTGGTCTGGTTCTTATAGTGTTCTTGAGACACAACTACAAACCAAACTGGACATGGTGCCAAGTTTATCTCATTATTATGTGTGCAGGGTTGTAGAAAGAAAAAGTCCAATTGGAGAACAGAAGCAATGCCTGGCATCCTGAGGTCACAGAGTCTCCATAGCAACCACTAGATGCAATCTGCATGCCAGCTGGTTGTTTTGGAGAATATTCTGACATCATTCACTCTTACAGAAGAAAACTACACGCCACTGTATTGGCAAAAGGCCGACAAAAAGGGACTTGGAAGGTTGTTTAAAGTCACCTCAGTGGACAAACACGGACAGAAACTGTCTCATTGTCCTAACTTTCATTGTACTGCAATAAGTGCACAAAAAAGTTATCAAAATCGGTTGTGATAGTTAACTTTAACTGTGGAATACAGTGCAGGTTAGGTGAAGCTCGAAATGTGACGTAATGAGTTTGAAGTGCCTTTCATGAGGAATTATTTGCATATATAAAAAGCATCCAAAGTGGGAACACGTTTACCAAACCCACCTTTGTGAATCGAACGGCGTTGTGATGGAACCATTCAGCATCGCGGTGGCGTTTCCACAGGCAGCGTCTCCAAACTGCACACAAAATACACATTTATGCATCCAACCCTCTTCATGGTTTTATTCTTAAAGCAGTAGTGCTGCCCCTGTTTTATTCTTCTTGTAGAAGTGTTTTGTTTTGTAATGTCTGAAGTAGTTTAGCAATGACTGAAAAGTGACATTATCGTTTCATCGCTTTCTTTTCAAGAATCATGAGGTTAAAGTCTAATTATGAATGGAGTGTGTTTCATTATATTTCTGTAAAAATAAATAAAATCCTGTCAGTCAAAATATTGCCATTGTCGGAGAGATCATGACATGGCCACTGGGAGAGCTTACTTTTAAATAAAAAACATGATCAAATAGGTAAATAAATAAATGCAAACAAACCTATAAAGACCCACATTCATATTTAAATAAAGAAGAAAAACATTCAAAAGACTGCAGAGAACTAGACTTTTATAGAAAGTAACCCGATTGTGCTGAAATCTTTAACAGCTGATCTCTGTTTCGCTGCATTTTAGTCTCTATAAAATAGTTCTGAAATGTTTTCTTCAAAACTGCTGAAGCAGAAGTTACACGTGAATCTGGGTTAATTTATACACATTTTACTGAGGTTGGTTTATGTTGCGTCTCTGCAGCCGAACCAAGAAGCGGCCTCCTCTGAGTGTGTGGGCTGCTGCTTTCTCAGGAGGGAGCAGTGCAATGCGGCTCCATGGAGACCCAGACAAAGCCTCATTGATGAAGACCTTTTTGTGTCCTCTACATTGTTATCAGCAGAGGGAGAACTGCAAAGCCACGTGGAGTTGTTACCCTACCGCGGCCCAAACTCACAGCCGTGTTATTTCCTGGAGTAAAAAACATGTAGCCCGCTCTTCTTGACTCACCGCGGTCGAGAGTCTTCTCCAGAAAGAGCGAGGAGGGTTGTTCTCACACTCCAGCCATCCAGGGCAGCCAGTGGTAAGCGTTTCTATAACAAAAGCACCAAGACGGTCAGGTTCTCACATAAAAAGTGAACTGAAACTGCAGAATGTGATGTTCTCACGCTGCAGTATTGAGTTGTAGTTGAAGAATAAAATGGAAAAATTGAAATAATTTCAGGCTCCCAAAGAACTCCAGAGGATTTCTTAAATTTACCATAAATATAAAAAAATCTACCCAAATTTTTTCCTCAGTGGGATAAATTTGAGACTTTTTGAGGTTTTTTAAAGACCCTGGTGGTACATCAACTAAGGAAAATAACTTTGGTAACTTTGCCTAATAACTTAATTGATAATTTTTACTTTCCTTTGATTAATTAAGACAAACAAAATATTCATGGAGAAGGATAGATGAATGAACTTGGTGTTTATTAAGTAAAGGAGAGTTTATGTTATTCTTTAGGTTTTTCCTAAGTTGCTCGTCACCACCATGATGTGTCAACTCCATAACTGACAATTTACAAAACTTTGATCCCCCCTAAATTTAAGATAAATCAATATAAGGCCATTTTGGGAAATTAAGCTCCTTTTTTATTTGAAGCTGAGATGAAAACCTCCTGAGGGGGAGAAGAGGAGTCTGCCAAGAAGAGGGAAACACGGTGGAAAAAAGTCAGGTAAGCTAACTATGCAAATATGCTACCTCCCTGTTGGAACAAGTCTTAGTTTCTTTACCAACAACCCAAGTATTTATTTTATTTTATTCTTTTTTTAAATTTAATTTTTTTTTTTTTTACAAACTGCCAAAGTATTTTGAAAGTGAACTGGGCAAAGTGCTAATTCTTTTCCGCAGACCATCGGTGTCACCGTTAATTATACGACAGTAACGATCCTCGGCTCTGGAGAACCCAAACAACTCTAAGTTTGTTTTTTTGTTTTCACGACATGAACTATTAGAACCAAGACCAGAACCCGCTATGAGCTGAATAATAGAGCAGGAAATGTCCAAAGAGCTAGCAAAGAAACCACAGGCATAAAGAATAGACGCCTCATGGACCGCTCTGGCCTATTGTTGCCGACATCACGTAGAGCCGCCATCTTGGAGTGGCCCGCTCCACTCGGTGCTGTTAGAATGAAGTATCAGCACATTTAATTAATCATAAATCGCTAAATACTTAACAGATTTTCACACCTTTTTGCTGGAAACCTCATTCAAGCAGCTATCGTAGCTATTAATTTTTTTTTAATAATTAAAAAAACACACCGACTCCAAACAACTTTGAAAAACTATTTGTTGCTCTGTTCAATACTCCAATCCCTCACTTCCGACCTCCATTGTGGCACCTCGAATGATTAAGTGAAGCAGTTGCAAAGGGTCAGTAGTTTGGGTCATGCAGAACTGATCTGATCGTTTCCATAGCAACGAGGAGAAGCAAGAACTACAGAACTACAGTGACCTCATTGCACCTATGACCTCATCTGTGATGTGGTAAAAAGATCAAAGAACTTCTGAGGTTATGAATGCTTGTGTTTCAACACATCACTTCATCTAGAATCAGCTCCTCGAAAGCCAACACTCTACCAAGGATTTCTAGTACGGTGGACAATCAGCCAACATGATTTTTCATCTGAGTTTTGCCATTGGCTACTTAGCTACAACTGGGATGAAGAAGCTTTGTGATAAAGTTTTCCCTGGTAACAATTCAGACGAAAGTAGCGCGAGGAAAGAGAGCACCGCGTCACATTACGATGCTTTTGACGCATTCCTGTTCGAACCCTCCCCGGCTGGGGAGGTTCGTCAGGAATGCTCAACTGAGAGGCAAGCTCCCCCGGCTGGGGAAGCTTGCTTCTCACAGTATGATGCTTTTGATGCCTTCCTGTTCGAACCCTCCCCGGTTGGGGAGGTTCGTCAGGAATGCTCAACTGAGAGGCAAGCTCCCCCGGCTGGGGAAGCTTGCTTCTCAGACTACGATGCTTTTGACGCATTCCTGTTCGAACCCTCCCCGGCTGGGGAGGTTCGTCAGGAATGTTCCTCAACTGAGAGGCAAGCTCCCCCGGCTGGGGAAGCTTGCCTCTCACAGTGCAATGATTGTGACACCTTGCTTTTCGAACCCTCCCCGGCTGGGGAGGTTCATCAGGAAGGTTCCTCAATTGAGAAACAAACTTCCCCGGCTGGAGAAGACGTTTTCAAGAAAACGGAAACAGAAATTGTGTGTTTTCTGAAAACGATATGGGGACTTTTGTTATTGTTATTTGTTAGTTTGTGTTGCACGTGCTGTTCATTTTTAGTTCTAGTTTCTGTTTACTATCGAGATTATTTGTGTCTGTTATTTTTTCTATCTGTTGTCTGTGTACTTCCTTACAGAAAAGTATGGAGAAAGAACTATGCCAATTTTATCAGTGTGCAGGAGACCGTTGTGCCCATTGCCCAAGGGAACGAGTCCCCAAAAGAGCTGGTGAAGATGACAACAATTGGGTCATTTCTCAAAAATATATCAGAATATCTTGTGTTATTGGCGTTTTTTTGTTTGTGCTACTGGTGCTTTTCATTTTTATTTCAAATTTTTCTTTACTGTTGTGATTATTTTTGGTTGTTATTTTTTCTGTATGTGGTCTTTCTACATGTATATATTTATATGTATACATATAGGTTAGTATAATTTATCAAGATCGAGAAGGAAGCTCAGGGTTTTCTCTATCATGGGTCCTAAGTTATGGAACAACTTGACTTTGCAGGTCAGAGAGGCCCCTTCACTGTTCACTTTAAAAGCTCGTCTTAAAACCCATGTATTGTACTTGGCTTTCAACTCCAGCGGAATCTAGTTTTAAATTGTATGTTTGTTTTTAAATGTAAGTTTTTATTTTTTATTGTTATGTTGTGTTTTAATGTACAACACTTTGTATCAACTGTGGTTGTTTTAAAGTACTTTATAAATAAAGTTGGTATGGTATATATATATATATATATATATATATATATA
>NW_006800123.1:1161576-1178449 GCF_000485575.1 Poecilia formosa | reverse complement strand
GGTCAACTGACTATGATGGTATTGGCATGATAATAATTAAGAAGGTGATTGTGGAAATTATTCGGCTGCTAACCTATATCTATAACCTGTCAATTCAAACAGGAATATTTCCACAAAAAATGACAATGGCAAAAGTCATCCCACTACATAAATCTGGGAATAGACATGATTTCACAAATTACAGGCCTGTTTCATTACTTCCACAATTTTCCAAAATTTTGGAAAAAATATTTGTTGTTAGATTAGAAAGAGTATTATTATTAAACATCAACTACTCAAAGAAAGTCAGTATGGATTTAGGTAACAAAGATCCACAGTTCTTTAATTAATAGAAGAGATGACCAGTGCATTAGATAAAAAGAAACATGTTGTTGAGGTCATTATTGACTTTAAAAGAGCATTTGATACGATTGATCATGAAATACTCATCAAGAAACCTGAGTGTGATGGTCTAAGAGGAGTAGATTTGCACTGGATGAAAAGTTACCACAGCAACAGGCAACAATTTGTGCAGTTGGGTGATTTCCAGTCCTCATGCTTGGACATTGTTTGTGGTGTTCCTCATGGCTCAGTATTGGGACCAAAATTGTTTATTTTATACATAAATGATATATGTAAGACCTCCAAGATACTTTTGTTTGAAATGAATGTAGATTTACTGAAAGAGTGGTTTCATATCAACAAATTATTAAATTTAGATAAAACAAAGTTTATCTTATTCAGTAATTGTAAAGGGCAAATTGATTTACAAATAAGAATTGATAATGTGACCGTGGAGAGAGTGGCTGAAATCCGGTTTTTGAGAGTATTGATTCAAAATAAGGTCTGTTGGAAACCTCATATAAAATATGTCCAATCTAAAATAGAAAGAAGTATTGCAGTTCTTTTTAAGGCTAGAAAACATCTAAATTCCTCTGCCCTACATGTTCTGTACTGTTATTGCATGGAAGTTTGGGGTAACACTTTCAGAACTTCAATTCTTCAACCATTATGCACGTTACAGAAAAGAGCCATTCGTTTAGTTCATAAAGCTGATTTTTATTGTCATACCCACAATTTATTTATAGATTCTTATTTTCTGAAACTCACTGATTTGGTAGAGTTTCAAACTGCACAGTTCATGTATAAAGTCAGAAACAAAATATTACCAGAAAATATTCAGAAATTGTTTTCTGATAGAGTTAGTGGGATATAACTATAGAGAAAACCTCAACTTCAGAACTTTGAAGGCTCCAACAATGAAAAGAATGTGCATTTCTGTCATTGGCGTGAAGATCTGGAATAAAACTAAATATTCATGGGGAAGGATAGATGAATGAACTTTGTGCTTAAATTTTTGTTAAATAAACGAGAGAGATCAACAAAAAACATGTATTTTTTTATAAATAAAGAATTTTAACCTTATATTAAACATTTGTTTATTTGTAATTAATGCTTTTAAAACAACTTAATGTTTCAATAGTTGAAACTATATTGAAATTCTTGAAATTTTAATAGTTGAAATTTTATTATATATATATATGTATATATATATATATATATATATATATATATATGAATTCAGTTTTAGGAGCAGAGTCCTTTTGTGGGGTCACTTAGACTGAAGATTGTTACAGAGTAATGACCCCCAAACTCCTCAAGGAGAACAACACACATTTGGACATTTAAAGACACACAAAGAGCAGCTGAAGAACTACTGAAAGTAGTAGCACACACAAAAAAGAAAAGGGCATATTCTTCTGCGATTGCAGCTCAAAGTATTTTGGTTTATATTCCTTTCCGCTTTACACATCTAGACATTGAAATTATGAACAATTCTCTACGCAAAAATATGTTCAACTCAGACGGATTGGATAGAAGTTGTCTGCAAACATCAAATCTAATTCCGTACCACAGATTCTCATTTAAACTTAGATTTGGACTTTGACTAGGTCATGCAAACACATAGAGCTATGATCTAAACTTTCCCAGTGCGATTCTGGCTGTGTTTTTAGAGTCTCTGTCCTCCATCCCAGCCCCAAACAGGTCTTTCTTTACAGTTGCCTCATCCTTCATGCATCTCTCTATCAACTGTGACTAGCTTCCCTGTTCCGGTTGAAGAAAAGCATCGCCATAGCAGGATGTCACAACTCAAATCAAATTTTTACTGGTCTAACATAAAAAAGCCCCTATAAAATACGTTTAAGTTTGTCTGTAATGAGGCAAAGTGCTGATAAGAACAAGCAGCGTCTATAGTATAACATGACGTAGGAAGACAAGTCAGTTCCAACCTTTAACTTCTGCTTTCTGGATGTTCCATGTGAAAATGAAAATGAATTAGTATGTAAAACAATAAAAAAAATACAAAAACCTGTCTGACAAAACAAACGAAAAACATGTCAGTACGGCTCTAAATCAAGCACTCACCAAGGTAAAAACAAAACAAAACCGACTCTTGCCCTCCACTATTCTTACCATTGCTGTCCTTCTTTCCACACCAGGTCAAGCTGTTCAGGACCGATCCCAGCAGGGTTTCCTCCACAGCCTGGAAACACTTATTCTTCCTGGCGAAGTCTTGGACCACGTCCTTTGTTTTGCTCCAGAACAACAGCTGTCCCGAAACACAACCAACACAATGCAATCACAACACGTGGCATAATTCTGATCAATTAAGATACATGATTTTTATCAGTTTTACCGTGTTGCAGGGAGGTTCCATGGGAGCTGCAGCGATAAGGGTATCGTAGGCGTTTGGGGGAACTTCACAAGGATCTTTGTTCACATAGGCTTGCTGAAATAATTCCCATATGTGTTGGCAGTTATACCTGAAAGGTAAAAGGTCAGAGTTAGGCTTTTAAATGTTGTGGAGATGAATTTTGTCAACATACATCTTAATGAGAATTGCCGTGTTTCCAAACAAAAATATGAAAAATATTTCATTCTATTGTACAGTGTTCCTATAGTGAACTAGATTACAATCTCCAAATGGTTTCAGTTCAGTTTTTCTCGACTTTATCTAAAAACAACATTAAACTGTAGGATTGTAAATAAAACGAATACTACTTGTGTTCTGATTTCTACGATCTAAAAATTTCCAGGAAAGCTTTTCCTAAAATGTTCAACTGACATGGTAGAAACAGCTGGGATAATGGGTCCGTCCTTCTGGAAACTAGTTTTCAGAAAACGTCGATGCTTTCTTACAATTGACCAGGACACCTTCTCCAACTGTGTCCACTTTCTAGCTTGCAGCAAACTGCAAACTGGACTTCTTTTCTTCTTGTTCTCGCTGCTCCAGGAAGGTGGTTGCGTAGAACTTGACTAATTGGCTCAAATATGTGAGGAGCGGAGAATGACAGCGGCAGGTGAAAGTCATCAACGCCAACGTCACAAATTTCATTCCGCTCTGATAGTGGCCCTTATTTTATAGTGGCCGTTATTTTGTAGTAGACTGACAGGAAAGTGGGTTGTGACAGAGGGGGAAGACGTACGGCAAAGGTCAACGGCCGCACTGATGACCGAGGCCGCTCTACCCAATTCGTCACCGCCGCGCCCTTCAGCGTTGCTTTGAAACCTAATCCTTTAAATCTCGCTACAACTTTCTGGACGAGCTTGTTTTACACAGGTGATTTTTATTATTTTTTTTATATATGCATCAAAACTAGGATGCACTCAACATTTTCTGTGTATTAATGCAAGAACTGAGGGAATCTATTTTGAACATACATTTTGGTACAAACTTAGTGAAAATTTTGTCATTTTGGATTCAAACTTCTTTCCCTACCAAACAACCCGGTGTTTTACTGAAGGTCTTTTTGTCCTTCAGGAAAAATTGGAATCGGAATGTCAGAAAATACAAAATCAATAGCAAACAGGAAAAGCCTGATCAGTGCATCAACTTTATAAGATGTGGATTGGCATAAGGACCTAGACTGATGAAAACAAGTAAAAATAAATCTTGAACTTAAAAATCAGAAATCTTATACACAAAAAAAGTATATTTCATTTTTTGATTTTTGCAATATGTCATTGTTCGTGATGAGATATGTGTTCAATCAGTATTTATCTATCCCTGTTTTGACATGGCATGCTAAGCGGTTTCATCTAATTTTATGACTTTAATACTGCAGTACAAGCTGCAAAAAAACGTCCAATGGAAATCCATATATTCTGATCTTATAAAAATATGATTTTAAACATAATCATGTGATTTATATATAAATGTCATATTGTTGGCATAACAAATGGAATGGTTCAATTTGTGAGCAAATCCATGCATATGAAGATAGATGTACAAAGGAACCTATTTTCTTGAAAGCGAGACGCCGCTCTGCTTCTGCAGAGGAGATGCAAGATGCTTAAATGATGCACAAGCATCATTTAAGCAATTTAAATAACACGATCAATCATTGCTCAACAGCTGGTCTTTTGTTGAATGATCTGAAGTAATATTGCCAACTTTGTTCAGCGTCTAAAGTTGTTGCATGGGTGCATCTGCTGAGCTGAGCGTCTTGAGCTCCACAAACGCTTAAAAATAGCAACACTCACCCTTTGAACTTCTGACATCTCTCCATGAATGTGTCTTTAAACTCTTCTCTCTTCCTCTCCCCACTTAGGGTCACTCCTAACACAACAGCGAGAATAACCAGAAACAGGACCACCGCGGCCGCAGCCAGAATGAAGCCGCGTCTTCTGCGCTTCTTTTCCGAGCCGTGAATCTCCCCGCTCTCCATATCTTTGACCCCGACGGAGCGTCACAAATTAGCGGAGGGTTCGCTTCTCAGCTCGTTTGTTGTCACTTCTACGTGACTTGGCGTCAGGATGCGTATTTATGGGCACGCCGCGCGCGAGCAACCGTGACGTGACATGAGTGAAGATGACTCTTAGGACTGGAGCAGGCGCACTGGGGGGTCCACATGTCACTGGTTTAGTTATAGAATATCTAGAAGTTACTTTATCCATGTACAGATTCATTCACACTGAGTTAAATTTGTGGGAAATAAATTCTAAATTACCAATAGAGGGAAGGAAAAGGTAATGTGAATACATTCAAGATGGAGCTTTCAAATTTGATTTTATTCATAAAAGGGAGAAAAAATGCTCGGCTTGCTCCTGCATGTCGTTTGCAGCAACACGCAGGTCGTCATTTCTCCCTGAAGACTCTCTCCAAGGGACTTTTGAGCAACAGCAGCCTGGCATAGGGGCATGGCAGAATATGTCAGATAAATATGGTCTGGACTTTGACCAGTCTTAAACTTTGTACTTGATGGTACGATTATGAACTGTCAGATTATCTTCCTCAGAATTTTTCAGTTTCATTAATTATGTGAAGTCATCCTGAAGCAGTATGTGAAAGCTAGCCATAACCTTTAGCTAACATTTCCCAAACCTCTGCTAAAATCTTTCAACAACAAAATGGATTTTAGTTTTTGCTGGATGTTGTTTTTCATGATGAGATACGTTTATCAGGAATGATATTTATTGATCGTTTTGTCAAGTTAAGTTGTTTTACTTGAAGCATTTCTGAATATCTTCACAACTGCACTGCAAGATGCATAAATGTTAAACAAAAATCCAAATATTTTACACTTCATAGCAATCGCTTGTTTTTATGTCATGCAATTTAAATGCAAAAGTGACAAAGTAAATAATCCAATACTGGTGTAAATACAAATACATGCAGAAACGGACGTGAGCAGGATTTAATCAGGCCACAAGAGGATAAACACTCAGCTTGGTGATTTAGGTAGAAGGTTGGGTTGCACGTCATTGAAGGAATAAAGCTGGGTGGCAGCGCAGTGCAATTGTATGAGAAAGCAATAGATGAAAGCATCTACAGTATCCTGCGTCATATCCAGAACATATGTGGAATTTCAACTACCAGCCTTTCATACTCCATCAAGAGTCAATAATGCCATGCTGGTTGATGGAGAAGCATTCAAATCCAGAAATTTGAATATTTAATAAAATAAAAAAAATTATTAACAAGAACTTATAAAACTGTCACGAGGACACAAAGAAAGGGCAGGAACAAAAATGAACCAGGTACATGGAGGAAATAAAACGGCAATATAACAGGAGGAACCAGCGAGGAGCGAGTGAAGGAGAAGTAGTTAAATACTGAGAGAGTAAACTGGAAGAATAGACTGGGCTGATTGGCTAGCAGGTTACAGGTGTGATGGGAGAGAGCAGACGGCAGACTGAGGAATGACACAAGAGGGTGAGAGGAACGAGGAAAATGAATCTAAGAGTAATTTAACACAATTAATAATAAACATAATCTAAAATAGCTAAGTGCTGGCTGAAAATAAACAAAAATGAGGAATACAGAATAACAAATAATCAAAAGTATGACAGATAAACATCGGCCGTCGCTCCACTGGGGATGATTGCACGCACATCTGGTATCCTCACAATTGTGGAGTTTTGCGTAAAAAAAAGAGTGACGTCTCCAGATGTTTCAAGCCCAGACTTGTTTAATCTAAAACGTTTGAATCGAACAGAAGGATGTGAACTTCTTAAGCTGTGCTTTGAAAATGACACAATGTGATAAAATATATGACAAAATAAACAGGAATTTCTTAAAAAACAGCAGCTTGTGTAGGAGACAGTCTGATTAAGGATGAAAGGAGAACGGCTGTTTTCTCACATAACTCATCGGAAGCTCAAAATGGAGAATATGTCCACAAGTATAATTGTGGTTGCAAGTTAAATATTGAACTTCTTAGTTGCGGTTTCAATTCAAGCCAGAACTCCAGGTGAACAGTTCAGATGTACATTGTTCACACGCATGCAAGCGTTGTGTTTGCGTAGGTGTGTTGAAGCTCATGACTTTATTTTTATAAAGTGCACATAAGAATGATATACACTGTAGAAATATACAATTATTAAATGAAACCACTTATTAGCAGTGAGGTCTGCAGAACCATTTTGAAATCAGGTTAATGAAATGAGCCATCTGACTCTGATTACCTCCGACATAATGTACCGATTGTTATAAATGTACATCAAATGTTTTGTTTGTTTTAGTTTAGTTTATTTATTTCAAACATATTCACATTCACAATTTAAATACCACAACATTGCCGCACCTAAAACCTGAAACCTCTGTGATGTTCAGCAATTATGTGTGTAAGCTGCAGCTGTGTGCATGTGTTAGCTAAAAAAGACCCACTTCTTCTAGCAAATGCAGAGGTTAAACACCAAACATTGAAACAAAAATCTACAACACTAGCAAAACACATTTAGATAAGTATTTGTTTGAAAAATATGTAGGCAGAAGTTTAAACTTTTTTTAATCCTGCCCCTTTTTCCATCTCTGGGAGGTTTGGAAAGAAAATATCAGCCATTAAATTAGTTTCACTACCAGGCAAGACATATTTTAAGGCTTAAAATACCAACACCAGATTATGACACATGGTTTCAAAATATGATTCACGTGGATGATTGGTCCTTTTGCTGCAGCATGCTGCTTGCCAACATCTGGCAGCTGGGCTGATTTAGGTCCTGGATGCACTGAAGGATCACCAAGGTCCTGTGAAAAATGACATCTTGGTTATTTTGGTTTCTCACAGCTGACAGTTTGGCTCAAAATCCTTTGAAAAACATATTTTCACCATTGTTTCTTTCAACGTAGATCAGTCACAAGGTCAAAATGGTCCCAAGAAAAGACTTTACATGCTGTGTTATTGGTGGATCAGGCATGACCTTTCGAAAAGGTGTCCCTAACCTCACCCTTTAGGAAGCTACAACTTTTTTGCAACACATATGCACTGTACATAAAGTGAATGTTCACAATGAAGGTTTTTTATTCAGTTGCTCCCAATCAATTTTCCAAAATTGCACAATGATGAAAAGTCTTCAGGTGCCACTTACAGGTCACTATTGGTGCAGGTCCAGCGGAAACCTCGTGACCAGAGTATTTGGATGAGCTCTACGATAGATCCTTGACCGCATGATTCTCTGCAGGAAGGTCAATTAACATGAAAGTTTGAAATATTTTAGTAAGTAACAAATTATAAAAAAGAAATGGTGAAAATAAACTTAGCTTAAATTTGCTGTGTTAAGTAACAATAGTTGTGACATTGCATGATGATGTTACTTTTAAGTGCTGCCTTTCTGTCTTAGTGTCCAGTAATAAATGACATGAGGTAGTTTAACTGTGATATTTCTGAATTTAAATAGGAAGAAAATCAGAATTTTAATGATACAAACTAAAACTGAATCAGTTTTATCCATTGCCACCACCTGATTGTAATATCTTGGTGCTGTAGAAGTGGGCTTTTGCTTCGGATTTTAAATCCACTTGGACTGGTTGATTTTATTTTTTTTTTTACATCGCAGCACAATCCCAACAAAACACTGAAACAAAAGCAACAACTCTAGAGTCAATCTGAGCCTCTTTTATTTTATACATTTTTGTTTGACAAAGTGAAACTCTCTTTCTTTCTGACAAGTCTGAACAAAAAGTGACCATGATGTGTGATCTTATCAGGCTGTCACGTCAATCAGATAAACAGACCCTGAAGGAGATGAACTTCATGGAAATCTGCAACTGAAGCGTGGTGTAAAGAAATTCTGCTTTCATTGCCCTTGATTCACCTCTTCTGGCAAATCATTAAAAAAAAAACAAGAAACTAAGAATGAGTCAACTAAACTGTCTCAATTTACTATGTTTGTCTGTTTCCTCTTTACTTCTGCCGGTGACAAGTGAGCACGCAGTGCTACTCCTCACAATTTGTCACATTTCAACCACAAATTACAATGTGTTTGACTTTATTATATGTAAGGTAAGACATAATTGTAAACTAGAAAGAAAAATGGCTTTTTAAAATTTTACAAATAAGAATCAGAAAATGTATTAATTTATTTATTCCCTCTGAGTCTACCAGCTCTGAAGATTGACATTTTCTTTTCATACTAAATAGATGCCATCTACTACCAGAACATTTTTAAGTCTTGTCTCAACCAATTTGACTGGACTTTGACTGAACCATTTTAAAACATAAATATGCTTCGATCCAAACCGTTGCATTATGGCTCTGGTGTCTGGAAGGTTAACCTCTGTCCCATGTTGGAGTCTTTTTCAGCATCTAACAGGTTTTCTGTCAGGACTATCCTGTATTTAACTCCTTCTATGTTCCTGTCAGCTCTCCGGTGTGCTTCGTAGTAATTGTAATAATGCTTGTTGTGAATTTATTCAAAATTTGATCAAATATAGTTTAACAGCGGTCCTGTTTTCGAAAGCGAACCCAAGCCACTCCTCTTTGATTTTTCATTAGATATTTTTTTAAAATAGGTACATTTTGGTTTCTCATTTCTCAGTTACACTTTGTGTTGAGCTAGCCAGTGGTCAAGTGATCACCTGTTGAGCAGATTCATGACCATTAGGACAATAAATCACCTGCTGGGAAAAAGTTTAACTGATTCCTGGTTTTGTGGTGGACGTCCTGTTTGTTGAAGATCACTTTGTGATCCACTGAGCACAGAGAAACTGAATCAACATACATCACTGCTGGAATACATGTACCAATAACTTCTGTTTCATTTCTGCTGGTACACCTTCTGCACTAAATCATCACCTCTTGACGTGGTCAATTGGTGCATATTGCAGCCAAAAAAGGTATTTATCTTATCGATGTGATTGAGGTCATATTTTTAAAGACAACTGTAGTTTTTGTTCTTACATGTGCGGTCCCTCCGGATTTGTCACCACCTTTATGTTGACGTAGTTCACTCTCTGAGGATTCAGGCTGTCCAGTTCAACGCTTCCAAACATGCTACGAAAAAAAAAAAAAGTCAAACAGTTTAGTTTTGAACACGTTTTCAGTAACGTACTCCTGTCATCTTACCTCTTCCTGTTGAATGCGTTAGTAATAGACCCATTCAGCAACACGGTAACGTTCCCACATGCCATCTCTGCAAACTAACAAACGGGAAGCAAATTGGCACGCAAGTTTCTGAAGGAAAAGTTGCTTGTTGGAGAAAAAAATAAAACTTTACGTTTTGTGAGGCTCGCTTCCATAAAGAGTAAACGGGATGGGTTCTGCATGTCGACCACGCTGGACAAGAGTTGAAATCGAAGTCTGTATCAAACAAATTATATTTATGTTACATTCCAACAAAATACACATACAGTAAATCACTTTGGGATATTAGTCTAAATAGGTGTACACCAGCCTCAGTATTTTTACAGCTCAGCAGTAGATTATTGAAGGTGTGCTAGAAGAAATACTTTAACCTGGGCAGGAACCGAAAGAGCTAAATCATCCAGTTTGACCAGATCTAATGCTGAAATTAATGCTGTGAATATTTTGAAATTCTGGAGTGAGACTCAACAAATGAGAAGTTCTGTTTGCAGTTTGTCACGTAGCACCACCCTTTTCTTTTCACGGCCCAAACATGCACATTATTGTATCATTTTATCCTATAAAATCAGAATAAAATGCATTGATGTTCAAGGTTAGGCTGTGATGGAATTGTAACAAAATTATAAGGCACTGTATTAATAATCCTTTGTAAAAACTCTTCTTTATTGCACATGAAGATCAACCAACCAGAGTCTTCCTCCTGGCCACACCAGATCAGGTCGTTGAACAGGAAACCAACCAAAGTGTCTTCTAGTGTCCAGAAGTGACGAAAAACAGCCGCATAGCTGTGCACCAACATCCTGGTTTTACTCCAAAACAGAAACTGAACAGATAAAAGGAAACCTCTGTTTGCCAAGCGATTTAAGAGCTGATTTATTAAAACTCCAGTTTCAACACTCACCCTGTCACATGGCCAGACCTGTGGCATCATGCTAAACATCTCAAAATAATGCTCTTCTGTCACATTACAAGAGGCCTGCTGGACAACAGCCTTCTCAAACTGCCTCCAGATCTCCTCACAGTCGTACCTGAATATGGAACAATTCGTCACAAAAATAACTGCTGATGAAAGACTTACAATTGTTTGGTAATGTGTTAGAAATTGACCAAAAGGGTAATTTTTTTTGAGCAATTTTAGCAACTGTTAAGTTCAATGATTATGGATTGTACCTAAGAAATACCCAAAATTCAGGTTATAAGAAGCTTAGTATATCACATTGCTTGTGGACATTTTTCTGAGTTTTTCCTTCCACCAAACTTTCCATTGCTCTGTGAGTAGCCAGCTTTGCCAGCAATGAGGTTTAGAGCCGTACCCTCCTGGGCTTAAAGTGAGTGTGGGTGACTGATGGCTTGTCAACTGAACAAAGGAATATGTCATATAGGCAGGGCACTGGCTTCTTTATCTTTACGTGTAAGGACATGGATACAAGAAAAATAACAACAGCCTGCTTAAACGTGTCTAAGCAGCAATAATTAAAAACAACTGGAATTGTGACAAACAAGTCACAGTTAAGAGGATGACAAGGGAGGCATAACGTAGCTTTTCCAAGGCTCGTTGTTAGAGAAATGCAGGAAAGTGTGTCATCTTGGGGTCACAGAGTGCGAGAACCAATCACTTATTCTAAACACAAATGGAAGGTGACCTTACACTTTGGGACAATGAACCAAATGACTCCAGCAGTTAGTCTAAGTAAAATCAATAATTATGGTTTTAGAGTGGCTCAGTCAAAGTTTGGACTATAATCTCATTGAGATGCTGTTTGCACTCAAGAACCATTCAGTGATGCTGCGTTTGAGCAATTGTGCAAAAAGAGTCGACTGGAATTCAAGTACAGTAATAAAAATGACTCCTTGATAGTCACGACAGTTTGTCACCATTTTACAAAGTGTGGCAAAAACAGTTGATAAACTCATAGGGAGCTGCTCCTTTTTTACATGTAACCAGGTTGATTTCTTTCTTCTTTTCCATACTAAATAAAATCATTTGTTAAGATTTGCATTTCCACAGATTGTCTTGTGATAAAATGTCTTACAATTTGAGACATTTAAATACAACAATGAAAGCCAACCTCATAATAAAAAGGTCTGCAAACACAAGCTGGTGCATCCCGCTGAAAAACCTCTGACATGTAAATGACTTACTACAAATCCATCAACATTAATCACTGCTTTCTTTTTCAAGCTCTTTCATTCTTCAGCTAAGCTCACAAATGAACCCGTTCAAAACCATTGTTTAAATGTCAAATCTTAAAGCCACCTTTCACGGGCAAGGACCTGTTTAAATAAGTCACAGCTGCTGATGCCAAACTATTTTATTTTTCTCTGGGCTTCGGAACGAAATTAAGTCAGTAAAGATGTCTTACTCTTAACCAAGGCGCAAAATGTGTGTGTAAATACATTCTGCTATTTGTTAATGGTACATTACCGTAAGCCGGGCTGAATCAGTGTGGTGTAAGTGAAGCATCTTCCTATCACAATGTGCTTAATGTTTGGAGTTGTCCCAAACGTGGCTTGTACTGGACAGAGGCAGAGCTGAGGCACAATAATCCCTTTGAGTCAGGCACGAAGGTCAAAGAAAAAAAAAAAAGACATTATCTGTTACATTTAGGAGTGGTTCACTTTGTGAAAAATTGCCACGGGAACATGACATGAGAGAATTACTTACATATGGTGAATATTACGCAGCAAGCCGATTTAACAGGAGGCATAATGGTGGAAAGCTTGGTCGCGCCGTAAATCTTGAAAAGAGACATGTTTTGACTTGTCATTGCGTTGATAAGCCCCCCCGTAAATAGGAGGGCATAACTGATTGTAGCTGCAAAGTACAGCATTTAATTCTGAAGACTCAAAAGATGTCTGTCATTGACTGACATGTAATTATTATTTTTGAACAGCTAACAGTTTTCAACTGGTTTATTTTACTTTTTGCACTCATGCATTAAGTGTAAAAAGTAAGTTTTGTTAGTGCAGCTCTAACAAAACCACCAGCGTGTCAAGCACTCAATACAACGACTTCAAACTAATGTAAGACCAGGATACAGAAATCATTTTTTTAAACTTTTTTTTTTCTTTTTTAAAGTACATGAAGTTTAAAATATTGCGTACAAATGTCTGGAAAAATGTCAAGCTTACCACCTTCCATTTCCTAGTATTAGCCTGCAAAACGCTCCCACAGTTACTATGGGAAGCAGCTGGTTCTTGATTTCCAACTCACTGGTATGTCCAATAGTTCATTCCAACACTTTCCTTAAAGGACTAAGAGTTGTTGAGGTTGTTTTCGCTGGTTAACAAACATGTCTCCTTCTATGACCAAGGCATTCTTGAAAAACTTTTTTTTTTTCACCCCCATTTTCCAAAAGAAGATCCACATGACTCCTATTAGGATGCTGGTAGGAATCTCCCAAACAAAGTGTCTGCTGTACTCTGAAAATTTGCACCATAATTTGGGAGATAATATACACAAAGATTTCAAGAATTTTAGTATGAGCAAAATATCCAATCGATTAAATTTTATTAGTTTTTGTCTGCTGACAAAAACAGTTCTATACAATTAAAGTTCTCTACATCAGTTTCTCTGAGTCTAAAAACTGAAATGTAATCAGTGTTGCTAATTTTGTCTCATTAAAGTCTCATTGAAATACTTGATAACAATGCATACATGGTATATGTCTCTAAAATAAACTGTAGGAAGTTATTTACCACAGAATGTCTGATTTTGTTTCCCTGCTCCCCAGATAGTTGTTTTGAATTAAGATGAAACTGAATAAATGTTTGGTTATGGCGACATTGCATCATATTTAAGAGATTTATCATGTATGATTAAAGTTTGATGTACTGTAAGTATTTCTTATGTTCATGCATATCTTCGAAGTCCATCATAACTTTTAGACGTCCTTTGGTTGCTGTTACCAGTGATGCTGATGCCATCTGCTGGTTTAAATCAGGAGTTTTCTGCATTTGAACACTTTTAGTAAAGGAAAAGAAATAGAAATATGGCAAAACAAATTGGAAAGAAAATTAGAAAGGGAAAACATTGTATAAAATACAAAAAATTGTAATAACAAAGAATTGGCTATGAAGAAAGAAGTAGAAGGGAAGATGTAATAATGAGAAAACAGGAAAACAGAAGAACAACAAATATGAGTTTGCGGGGGGAATTAAGGTGCTGATCATGTTTTGATGAAGTGTATTAAATATGCAACTGAAAGAAAGCGAACAAGAGTAAATATTATAAATGATAGATACAGAATTATTAATTACTTTTACATTAGACAATGCAAGAATACAGTGGGTGGAGACGGTGAGGTTACACTCATGTACACTAGGTGGCGGTATGCATCTCTGAAGTTGTTCTCAATCCACCAAGAAGAAGAAAAGAAGCGGAAGCTCCAGCCTCCCACTCTATGCTCCCACTGCTAAACGTCAATGTTGTGGCTGTCTCTCATCCTCCAGGTAGGTTAAATTAGCTTGAGGTTAAATCAAATCCACAATTGTTTGGGAAATTATCTGACGGTGTTTTGTAACCCTTTGGTACGTGGTATCTACTCTTTCTGTACTAAATCTGTGAAGGTATAAGCTATTTTAGAAAGCTAACTTATGCTATAACTGACATTTCCCTCTTTTTTTATTCAAAACATGTTAACCCATTTAAAATATTTTATCTTACGGTTGCTGTCTTAAAGACTGTTAACTAGACGGACTGGATGTTGCTGTGTTTTAGTAAAGCCTTCCTTTATCTTCCAGGTGTCTTAATCTTAATTCTTCGCTCCTCTCTGTCAACATGAGCGATCCTTGGCAGGAATGTATGGACTTCTGTTTAGATGTCACCAAACGGGCAGGAAAGGTAAACAAACTATTCATGAGGATACTAATTTAGTTCACAAATAACCAGGTTTATTGATGTTACCAGAAAGCCTTCTAACATCGTGCCACTACGGTAAAGTCTAATCAGTGCTCTTTTACTAAGAAAGTGCCTTCAGGACAGCAAAGTCAATATTTTGGAATAGCCATCAGAAACCTGTTATTTTTATTTTACTTTACTTTAGTCACTTTTGCTAATAAAGTATTTAAGAGCAAATCAGAAGACAAATCTGCCTCAAACATACCAGTTCTGTCAGGAGGAATGGGTCAGAACCCCAAGAAATTATTGTGATAAACGTGGTGAAGGAAAACCCAGACATTTAACCTAAGTAATACAGTTTAAAAGGCAGTTCTTCCATATACTAATCTGTGCAAACTTTTCAAATTCGAGAAAATAATAGAAAATTATCTGTTATAATTCTGACATTCAGCTGATAGAAATAATCTGAGCAATATTATGTGACATGAAGCATGAAAAGTTTAGACTAATTTCATTCTAGGGAGGAAAAGAACAGAGTATGTCTCTTTATTACGTGTCTGTACATATCTATTTCATATAAGTAAGGAAAAAAAATGATAATCAAACATTAAATATAAAACCACTGATTGGAAATGCATAATATTAAACCAGCTCATTGTGTTATTGCACATCCAAAAGCAAAGCAAAAACAAAACTGTGGTTCTTGGGAGGAAATAAATAAATATTATCAGCTAGATTTAGTGACGATGCTGTTAATCTTAATGTTGGAGAACTGTTGTAAAGAGTGGCTTCCTGGGATCACTAAGTCTCCATAGCAACCAGTTGTCTGGGAAGCATCCCAGGAAAAAAGGCTATTCTGTCTCATTCTCTCAAATGCAAACATGTGGAGTTTTCTGAAGACTTCTGAAGTTATGTTACTGGAGACTAAGATTTCATTTTTCAGTAACAAACACTCCCCCAGCCGCCAGGCCCTCTGTTTTGCAATGTAGAGGATTTGTGATGCTGTAGTCCTGGTTTTCTTCTAGAAAATTTAGTGAAGTTCGGCAATAAAATTAATTTTATTTAAGGCTTTCTCTTTAAAAGTTGCAGATAGTCTTGCTTTCTGTGTGCAAGTTATTATTTGCGTTTTTTCTGCTCCTAAAGTGTTCATTATGGAATTTGTTTCTCAGTACTAACATGTTGCAAAACGAACATAATGTTGTATTAAAGGAAACCCCAGACGGAATAAATTTGTGAACCTACAGAGCTCAGACACATTGTCGTCTGTGGCCAACCCTTGCCAACAATCTGTCACCATGACGCTCATCACATGGGGCTAATTAGAGCAGCAGATGTGTTCAGTCGTTGCCGTGTTTCTGACAGATGATCCGCGAGGCGCTGCAGAAGGACATCACCATCATGCAGAAGAGCTCTCCGGTTGACCTGGTGACCGAGACGGACCAAAAAGTGGAGCAGCTCATTATATCTTCCTTAAAGGAGAAGTACCCCACGCACAGGTGCGCTGCTGTTATGGAAGATCTGTGATGCATGAGTTTGTTTTTTTTTACCTCAGCTGAAGAACAGCCGCTTCCAGAGGGCTTAAGAGGAATGGAGCGATTAATTATTATGCAAGTTTGCAGGGTTTCAAATCTGCAGTTGCTTTTGCCATTTGAGGCATTTCCCCTCTTGCAGCATTTTGTCTGTGGTAGCTGGATTTGTTCTGTTTTCTGTGATTGCAGTATTTTTATTTTTTTTTTGTTTACAGCGTTTCCCTGTTGCAATAGTTTTTCAGTGCTTGAGTGTTTTGGGTCAGTCATGTGTTTGCAGCTGGTTTTGCCGTTTGCTGCTACCGTTGGCAGCTGCCGATAATGTGTTGCTCAACTCGAGTTGCCTGCTGTTGTGCCATTGGGTGGCTGTTCTAGATGTGCCGTCGTCTTGTAAACCAGATCACTTGCACACACATCGCCGGTCTGCACGTGGAGCAAATTATGACCAAATTTATGTTTTTTGTTTGTACATGCACAACGGATTAAACCTTTGTAGTTAACCATACCTGCACATAATCTAATATGTATGTCGTCTGAATTAGTATCGTGGTCTGGGCTTTTAATATCAAAGAGATGATCGAAATGCTTGAAGATAGTCAAAAGCAAACTTCACATCGTATTCTGCTTTTTCCGATATATGCCTGTTTTTATATATATATATA
>NW_006800123.1:1126534-1161532 GCF_000485575.1 Poecilia formosa | reverse complement strand
GTTTATTTTAGAGAATTTACGCCGAGGCTTTCAAAAGAAGTGTGAAGTGGAAATCATCCACTTAGATGGAGAAGTCACCTTTTTCGCTCAATAAGAGTAACTCTCTTTTTCTCTATTTTCTGAGAACACACAAGCATAAAGACCCAGGTAATTTGTAATTGTCAAGGTTTAAGCATTATTTTACAAATTTAAAGGGGAAAAAAGTCTGAACTTACACATTTTTAAAACGTTCATTTATGCTCCCATGCTACAGTAGAGCATACATGGAGAATTTGTGTCAATACAAGCAGGGGGCTCTCTGTTTAAAAAGGTTGAGGACCTCTGCACCCTCTAAATATTGTTTATGCTAAAGGCTAATGCCAGCAGACCCTGCTTATATAATTGCACATATAAACATGCAGAAAAGGTCATTTTACACTTTGTAAACGGTTTATTAATGTCCCTGTTAAACATATGAATAATAATAATATATTAAGGCAGTTAGTCTTAGTCAACACAAAGGCTTCTCAAACTTTTCAGGGTTATACAATTAATTATTTCTGGCCTTGAAAACACTAAACACATTCCACACTGTTGTTGTTTATCAAGGGAAGATGAAGGAAAAAATAAAGCAGTTTTGGAAAATTTTAATAACTCCATAAAAATGTTTGAAAATTAAAGTGGGATGTGACTTTATATGGTGTGTTGCATCCTTCAAAGGTTGTCCAAATTTGAATTTTCCTCCAAATGCCGCCCACAAAAGTGACTCACTTCTTTTTCTAAACATTTTTTTTTTTGGCACTAGTGACTGTATTTATTAGTATGAGAGGAAGAAGGGCAGAGTGCAGTAAATGTTAAAATCGAACCAGTACATCTACGTCAAGGACTGCAGCTAGATGTACCTGCTCCACCAGTCAGCCACTGGAGCCACCACTACACCCTGTTTTTCCCGAAAATGTATAGGACAGAACAGGCCTGGCGTATCCTTTACAGCCCAAACTATCCCAAGATTCATTGAGCTTGAATGGGAGACTTTTGTTGCAACAATGGCGAATAAAACAGGAGACAGAGAGGGAGAATTTGAAATAGTTTTTTGAGCTTTGTGTCTTGTTAATGTGTTATTTCTTCATAAAAAAGTTTGCCACGAGTGTCACTGATTCCTTCATGCATGTTTTAGGAATTATTGAATCTCCGATGGCAACTGTTCATATATGCAGAGACAAAGTCAGGAATAAATCTAAAGGTTGGACCAACCAGTTTCCAGTTTGTGTTGCTTATCATATAGTAAAATAGAAATCAGGAAGCAAATAAAACATGTTTGGACAATGTTCTTTTTAAAATTTCAGCTTGTTAAGCTAACATCAAAACTGCTGTTTCCTTCCGTTTCCTTTTGTTTTTTGCTTTATATTTCAAAGATTCATCGGTGAGGAGTCGGTAGCCGCTGGCGCTCCCAGCGTTCTCACCGACGATCCCACTTGGATCATCGACCCCATCGACGGCACCACCAACTTTGTGCACAGGTACTCCTAACCGGGATGTGAGGCTCTCCTGGAAACCTGAAACTGCTCTGAAAATCTGTTTCATCTCAGTCCCTCCTTGACTATTTTTATCTTTTAATTAGCTTCCCTTTCTTGAATTGTCCTCTCTTGGATTGTCTTCAGGGATAATTAGATGAAAATGAACTGATAATAGATGCTCGCTTCTTAGAGCCTGATTCCTACTGGGAGTTCATTAAACGGATGTTTTATATTGTACATTTCTGTTGGGTAGGTTCCCCTTTGTGTCTGTATCAATCGGCTTCACAGTGAAGAAAGAGGTAGGTCTTAATGTATGCAAATCTCGTGTTTATTCCCCCGCTGTGATTTCTTGATTATAATAGACATTAACCCCATTGTCGCCTTGTGAATCTCTGAATAGTGATGCTGAAAAATCCCCCTTGTTATGCAGCTGCTGCTCTGCTTTTAGTCCTCCTCCCACACAGCTTCAATCTTCAGCGTGTTTTCTGCACTGCCTTTTGCTCTCAGATAGAGTTTGGGATTGTCTACAGCTGCATTGAGGACAAAATGTACACGGCACGGAAGGGGAAGGGGGCATTTTGCAACGGAAACCCCATCAAAGTGTCCGGACAGAAAGGTAGATTCCGTATGACACACGACTGGTGCTGTAGTTGCAAATCAATCCACTAGGTGGAGCTGGACGTCCGCTGTTGGTCCTGTTTGTTTCAGGTATGAATGGATTTCTTTGTTTCCCTTTCTGAAGACATTAGCGAGTCTTTGATCCTGACTGAAATGGGCTTCAAGGAGGACGCTGAGCACTTCAACATTATGTTGGCCAACATCAAGACTATCCTCACCATACCTGTTCACGGGTAAATATTAACCTATGGAGTGATGCAGCAGTTCATGTAGGAGAAGGCAAAACCGACATACTTCTCAGGAACCTGACATTTCTGTATAAAACGTCATTTTTGTATTTTCGTAAACTCTTTTTTTTGTTTGTTTGTTTTCATTGTCTTGTAGGCCACAATTGTCAAAATTAGAAAAAAAAAATGGCTTAATGTTTTTCACTGCATGTGAGATGATTCCATGTAATGTATAAGCTTCAGTTTCTCCAATGAGTGGCACAAAAATGTTGATCTTTTTTATTCAAAACATGGTTCCAGCTGAGGCCATTTAGCAAACTCCACATAGGTTTAGGTTTGTGATAGAAAACCAGGAAAGGTTTTTTTTTTCTTTCTTTCTTTCTGGCAGGTAGATCCAGTAAGGGTTTATCTGGAAACTTGCTGACTTCAAGCCATTCCCTTTATGTCACTTGAAAAGTGTTCTTAAAACAACAATTTTATCGTTTATCGCAATAACTTCTGGGACAATTTATCGTCCAGCAAAATTTGTTATTCTGCTCCAACTCTTTAAAAAATGTTTTTTAGTTTTGGGTGGCTACTTTATTCTACATCTAGCACAAAATACCCCTCGAAATAAAATAAAAACATTGAAATGGAAACTTTTACACCTTCACACTCCATGGTCTCATTCAGCAGTACGATACTGCACATCTTGTAAAACAAACACTGATTGGCTCTTATTTTTTAATGTTAGGTTTTGTTTAGATTCAAAAATAGGAATTTACCTAAAAAGTCCTTTTTTCATAGACCAATCCCTCTGTAGTGTCTTGTGATGCATTTTTTAAATACCCTGAAAGCGCCTGAAGCCTCCCAGTGGGAGGTGTGTGTATAAATGGTCTCACCCTCTTCATTTTTAATCTTTTGACCTGAATTAGATCAAAACGTTGTCTATTAATAAATCATATGGAAGCTTCTGCTGCCCTCCACCTTCTTCTCCCTTGTTGTTGTGTACACAGCAACCTTTTTTATCCGTCTTTTCTAACAATAAAAGCCGCCTCTTGTTAGTGTTTTCTCAAAATGAAAGTAAGTTAGTTGTGCAGACTCATGTCAGAAAAAACAAAAAGGAAAAGTTGAAAAAGCAACAATATGCACAGCAACATAACGGACTGTTAAGCAGGAGATGATTGCTGCTCACTTATTATTCCCACTACAAGCTGAAAGTAAATGTCCCGTTTCCAGGATCCGCTCCCCAGGCAGCGCAGCTGTCAACATGTGCCTCGTGGCGTCTGGCTCGGCCGACGCTTACTATCACATGGGGATCCACTGCTGGGACATGGCTGGAGGGGCGGCCGTCGTGACTGAGGCCGGAGGAGTCATCATGGACGTTTCAGGTGAGTCGCAGAGACAACTGGACGTCTCCAAACAGGGATTCTGCTGGAGACCGATTAAATTATGTGCTTTAGGGACACTTCTACTAATTCAGAAGACAACAACAAATGTCATCTTGAGACACTTTTCAAAAGATTGGCCAGTTGGTCCAAGTTATCAAGCAGTGCAGTTTGATAAGTTCAGTTTGTTATTCAAGTTGGTTTAAAAGTTTTTTTTTCATCTTTCTGTGCTAATGAAAGGAAAAAAGTTAATAGCAGGAAGGGAGAACGATGAGTTGACTGCAGGATATCTCAGCCTGGTGTGTCTTCTGTGGAGAGAAAAACCTGAGAGAAAATAAGTTAGTTCTGGAATATATTTATTTATTCATTCTGTAGGGTTAATGTTTGCGTGTTTTTTGATGTCACTTCCTGATGCGTTTCGGCTAGCGGAGCTGCTGTCAGTCTGTTGCCGTGACAACGGGTTTGTTATACATAAGTCATCAAAAAAGATGAAATATTTTATAAAGTATAGTAGCCATAGTTTTTTTTGTTTTTTTTTTGTTTAACTTTTAACAGACTATGGCCGTTAAAAGCGGCAATTATGTAAAATTAAATTATTGCCCAGTCTATTTGCTTACCATCTTGACAGAACTGACTGAAACCAAACTGTCTATAGATTTATATCTAGGGAGAATACATATCTTATGTCTTAAAACATCTGCAATTTTCTTGTGTTTAAATCAAGCCATATTTCATAGAAATCAGATAACGAATAAGGGCGCTTTAACCAGTTTTTTAGACAGATTTCCACTAACCCCACATTGGAACACTATGGTCTTCGTGGACATTATTTAGTGCTCAGTAATGGCGCCTGCAGGTGTGTGTCACTAGCTATAGCGGCTAATAGGCCCTGTCCAGTCCAGTAATATATATCGATGCTCCCTACAAAGCTTATCCAATAAAACACCCATAACCCTGTCATTCATTTCAACTTCTTTACGATGCATTAACTAATTTGTCTGATACTCAAAACTTCTCCATGCGATCGATATTTGCAATCTGGCCAGGGAGCTGGATGAATACTGCAGTTTGAGCCTGGCCTCATCGAAGCCTACAGACCTCCTAGACAAACTGCTTCCTTTATTCCCGGGTTTCACTCCTTTCCACCCAACTGTAGGGATCGTCATGGCAGACTCGAGAACAATCGACAAATCCTTGCCAAAAAACAGAAACCAGTGTGTCCAGTCAGGTGAGGGAGGTGTTTGGACGTGGAGCTGATTCCCTGATAGCCCACCGCCCACAGGGGCAGCTTCTGCAGGTGGTTTCTTTGAGGTAAAGGCCCCTCTTCACTCTGAACCCCCACTTACGCTGCATGTGCTGTGCATCAAGGGCTTTGCTCTTAGGAAAGTGAAAGCAACCTTTGCGCTGCGCCAAGCATGCTGCGATGTACGGCGAGACGCGGAGAGGCAGGAAATCTCTCGCTGCTCTTCTCTAAGCCAAAAGTAGCCGGTCACTGTGGAAACGGAGCGCCGTCTCCAGCACCAGCTCTGTGAATCATAGCTTCACAACTTTCTTACTTTTTTTATTTTTTCTTTTACTTGCTAGCGAGATGATTTGCAACTTAAGTTATGTAAAAAAAAATGCAACTTATGCTTCACTTTTCCAGATTTGGAGTGTAGGGGTCACTGTTGCACCAAGAAACAAGCTCAGCAAAATGTTATTTCTGGTCTGACAGATCTGTTATAGCACTTAATAAACATTCATCGCAGATAAATTAGACACATAATGGTTACTGTATGCTTCCCGAACAATTTTAGGGATGTTTTTGATTATTTTTATTGAACATTATCCAAGTGTCACCCCATTATATAAGCACCTTGGTTTTCCTTCCATGTAAACAGAAATGTCAAGATGTGAGGCAGCAGCAGGTGTCGGGATATTCACAAGCCCCCCCTGCCTGAGCACCGCTGTGTTCGTGGTTTCTGCACAATAGAAAATGTCACCTTACAGTACTTGTTCTTCTTTTTCTGTCAAAGTTTTTCACCGTCTTCTACTATTCTCGTCTCTCGTTTGGTCCACGTTTCCTACGAGCCACAAAACACAGTCGAGGTAAACCGAAGGTGCGCCTGGTTTCAGGTCAAGAGTTTTACATCTAGAGACAAAATAAAAACAATCTGGTCTTTATTACAGTCTGGAAAAGTGTGGAGTTTTTCCTTTTACCCTTTTCTAGGCCTGCATTTTAATCAAAACCATATATTGAGAAAAAACAAGCAACATTTTCAATTCAAAAACTTTTCTGCTAAACTGTTGATATTTATTCTTTCTAATGTGTCCTTTAGGTTATTAAACTATCTGTTTGGTACAGATTATTACACCCATTCAGCTTTCAAGTGTTTCAGGAACCCCTGATCAGTCATGAACCTTTAAAAAATATACTTTTTTAGAAATGTGAATTGTGGACTTCTGATAGGCCATCTCCTATTTGCACAGCTTTCACACAACAAAGGTCTTTTCCAGCGTCCCATCAGATTTTTTTTTTTTTTTAGGGAAAATTAACTCCCAGTGGGCCAAGAGAGGCTGCTTCGTCATTCATCGTTTGTTTGGATGTGCAGCTTGTGCGTCTGGTTTATGGGCATACAGCAAACTCTGATGAAAGTTCCAGCCTTGGGATTTTTGTTTGTCAAAAAAGATGAATTTTGTTAAGATCTATGTAATTAATCAAAACCAATGCATTAATATCCTACCAACAGCTGTAACAAAACAGCTAAAAACATAAAGAAATCGAGGTTCTTGCATCAATTCAAAACCAAAAATCAACAAATTTTCAACATGTTATTGAATCGTTTGTTTTCACACACATTTTAACTTCTTACCATATCGATGGGGAAAAAAGTCCTTATTTTTACATCTCTCTCCCTTAACCAGGTGGGCCGTTTGATCTGATGTCACGCAGGCTGATTGTTGCCAGCAGCAGGACGATAGCTGAACGAATTGCCAAGGAGATAACAGAGTTCCCCGTCGGCAGGGACGACACAGAAGGCCCCTAAACCTCCACAGCCAGCCGAAGCCGAGTAAAAACACACACAGCTGCTTTCAGTGTAACAAGTGTGGAGCCTGTCTTTGCCTTAAGCACCAAAATGATACAGTTACCTCTGAACAACAGCAGGCGGGTTCTTTAAACACTTTATTCTCCTGGATATCAGCACTTAGTCATACACACATACTTTTATGTTGTTGCGTTGTTTGCACTGTGTTGTATTTTATTGAATCACTCAGGCATTTTTTTTTATTATTATTATTCAGTCAGAAGCAAGAAATTCATTTTTATTAATATGTACCTCAAAACATCATCATTACAGCCATAAAAATATTAACATAAAGGTTCATTACTATCATTACTAAGGATATTTAAACTAAGAATATTAATTCAGTTGGGGGGGGGAGAGAATCACATGTAAAAAATTTAAAAAATTTTTTAAACATATACTCTCATGCAGGTTATTCACAATATCTTTAAACTTTAAAAGATATTTCTCATCATTCTTAAAAACGGGAAAGACAACAGAGCACTGAATTCAAGCCAAGCTAGTTGAATTGGCTACAAGAGAAGAGCTGCCGAGTCTAAACTTGCCCATGTCTGCAGTCAGAGCCATAAAAACCCCACATCTACAAACACTCTGCAGCAAAGAGCGGCGTCTTGGCCTCAGTACGTCTTCTTTGCAGCCAGCACATGCTATCTACATGCTAACCAGTTTTTGCAGGTCAATAAAAAAAAGTCCTATTTGTGATAAAACCTCCATTTTATGGCCTTAAAAAGTCCTGTGTCCAGATTTCTCGTACTGGGTCTGAAATCTAGTATGAGACACTATGTCTTAGATAATTTGTTTACTGCTTAATTCATCAGCTTTTGTTGACAATAGACCAATTTTTGCCTAAGATAGAAGATGGTATCTACAGGCAATTCTAATGAAAACACTCCTGCTCAGTTGACCATTTCTGGTCTTAAAAAGTCCTAAATGTAACTTATTGAAACTTGTAGAAGCCTTTATTTAGACAGTGGCACCATAGAAAGTCTTCCTACATGTAAATTATTTCATTGTTTTTTAACTGGAACTGGTGCTTTGGCTACATGAAACTAAGCTTTAGCTTTCCAGTATCAAACACTGAGAGTAGGATTGGTGTGATATAAAGCATTATTAAGCAGAAAAACAACTGAAACCTATTATGCATGGTGGAAGATGTGGGATGCTGGGGGCTGTTTTCCTTTCCAAATCCTCAGAGTCGTTGTTGGAGTGGTTGGTATTGTTAAGTCTTTGAAATGCCCCCAAAATTTAAGTCAAATTTTCTCAAGAGGATCATGATTTCCAAACGTGACCAAACCAACCCAGAAACGGTTCACATGACGCAATTATTTCTTAATGTTGGATTCTTTTTTTCCCTCCTCGGAATAAATATGCTGTTGGGTTTTATTGGAAATGTCCAGTGTGAGATTATTCAACCTCAATCATCTTATTTCTATGTAACTTAAGGGTTTGTAGACATCTTTTCCAGAAAGCGCTGTACCTGTTTTAAGAGTGAATTTAGCTTGCACTGTACACAATTCACCACATACACCACGTGACTAACTCCTGTACTGTATATCTATTTTTTTCTGTACTGTATGGCTCTTTATCAAGTCTAGAATAATAAAAAAAGCATGACATGTGTTTTTTTTTTCTAAGTTATTTAAAAATCCCCTTAAATATAGCTGCTGCATCCTTGCCTCTATATTTCAGTTTCATAGATTGACTCGTTTAGCTGCAGCTGAGGCTGGTGTCAACCTGCACAGACACACCATTGTTGTAAACCACAGACGTAATAGACAACTGGCAGCAGAAGTAAGAGCCTGTGTGTGAACATTTCTGCAGGAAATATGCTGACTGAGCAGATGGCGAGCTTCATGACTAAATATGGGAGCTCAGTGTCACGACTCATCCCCGCAGGAAAATAGAAATGAGCAGTTAGGGGAATAAAATCTGTCAAGACACCTCTTATTTCTGTTTTGCATCATTTAGACATCCCTGTTGAATTCCTGCTTCTTACATGTAAATAAAGTTATTCACATCCCTTCAATTTCACCATTTATTGCTGGGAACCTCGGCATGTTTTACTCAGGTTTTGTGTGCAAAATGGTGAGAAGAAAGGGAAAGTGTAAACAACTCACATTTTCTGTTTTACAAATGAAATCTTAAAAGTGTGGTGTGCATTTGATATACCTACGTAAAATCCAGGGCATCCAAATGAACTGACAGACTTTGTAAGAAGAGCATTGATTGGATAAGCAGCCAAGAGAGCTTTGGTAACTCTGGAGGAGCTGCAGAGATCCAACCAGAGCAACAACAAACTGGTTTGGATCAAATCACGACTGTTAGCATGCGTGGCCTCGTTATAAATCAAATTCAGAATCTACTTCAAGACTTAAAAGTTAATATTTTTTCTTGCTGCAGTTGCCATAAGAGATGGTTTTAATTGTATTGTGGCTGAATACATGTACACTCCATCCATCTTACCGGGTTTGACCCGCTTCATTATGCTTAAAAAGAGCTTCCCCACAGCAAGATGCTGCCACTACCGGTTCGGAGGGGGCATTATGGGGATCATCTGTTAACTTCCTGAACACACATAGCATTTTACATGCACTTTTGCAGGGGAGCCAACTACAAATACATGCTAGATGAATCCATTAAAATGCAATGTAACATCCCCCCAGAAAAATTAAATGTTGGAAGATTTATTAACGGTTTTGCAGAGAACTGTTGAGTTGAGCCACTGTGTGGAAAATTTGCTCTGTATCCCAGTTCCCCAACACCCAGGCGCAGTAACTTGAATCCACAAAGTGTGGCTTTGACCTAGAAAAGGGATAAATCTATAAAGTGAAGGCACGAACAAGAAAAAATGTCTCTGGTGACAAACTGAAAACAGGCCTCTGGACACGCAGTAAAAACAGTCACAGCTACTGTTGTGATTTAGGAGAGAGATAAAAGCCATTACAGCATGTAAAGTTGTGTGCTGCGTTTCCCCTGCCCTTTCAGTCAGAGCTGCAAACGGTTCACCCCCCATCCTAGGCTGATATGCTCTATAAAATAAGCCTCCATGGGCTCTTTTTTCCCCCCCTCCCCTCCAGCTTGTGTTTGCAGATGACTAACAAATGGTTTTAAAACACTTTACTCGAGCAAACCCAGACTTTATGTGTTCTGGAAGCCAGTGGTGCATGCTCGTATGCAGGCGGGGAGTTTGGCGGAGTCGTTATCGCCGGTTTTCCTCCAGCGGCTCTGCAGCAATCCTGCCAGATCCCTGTGTCTTTTAAATTTTCACGCTCTCTTATTGTTTACGGAGTCATTAATGCCTCAACCAACCACGTCCTCATTCTCCAACTTTATGACCTGGTAACCTCCAACAAGTGGCAGGCATCGTTCTCTGCAGAAGCTTTGATTTCCTGGCTTATCCCAACAAATTTACCCCAAGTGATTTGAGAGTGGTGTACTAAATATAGTTATGTAGTGTTAACATACATTCTGCACAGGCCTATTAATTTGGGGTCTTTCGGGACGCATTTGGACCATTTTGTTCAGGGTTGTATAATTATACTATATGCACTGAGTCAATGAATTTTTTTTAAAACAAGAATTGGGTGCACAAGTTTGAATTTATTTGAACTGCACACACGAGTAGACTCAGATATATACATACACTCCTCACTAGTATTTGGCTGTTCTTTAGAGAGCTGTCGACGAGCTTCTGACATATTTCTCTGTTGTTTGACCACCTTTCTACTTTCTAACACACAAAGTCAGACGCCACGGAGACGCCTGTTCTGCTTTTCTTGGTAGGATTTAGGTAAATTCTACAAAATCATTGGCGGGTGTCAAAGCACAGACTGAGCCGGTCAGCAAGTTCCAAAGCTTTTCGACTGACTTACTATCTGACCCAAATTTTTGTTCAGAAAAAATGAAATGAAATGGGATGTTCAGAGAAATCAAGCTTTTCCATAAATTGGAAACTTGTAGAAAACCAGTGTCAAAGTGTATTTATCTTAGACTGAAAGAAATGAGTGCCTTCTCCAAAATGAACAGCTGAAATTTGCATCTGTCCACCAAAACAATCCAAATATATTCTCGAGAAATCTTTATTGGCAAGAGGAGATAAAAAAAAATGTAGCTGTTTGGCCAAACTACCAAGAAGTCGAGGTGAGGCTTTCAAATAAACACTGTGTTTCACTGTATTACACTGTAGTGTTTCAGTGTCAGGATATGTAGTAGAATTGGAAAATAAGATCCCATAGCAAACCCATAGTGACATCAAGGTGAGGCCTCAAAGGGGGTATTACGTAAAATCAACTTTTTTGAGCTTCATATTGCGCTGTCATAAATAAAACATTCCTCGAGTGTTGCTTTGATTATTTTTGCATGCATTCTTGAATCTCCCATGGCAACCATTTGGGGGTGCCTAATCAATAGTTCTCACAAAGTGTCGCCTTTCCACAAAACTCCTCCGTGGAGCTGGAGTCTCCGCCTCACAGAGCACCGATCCTCCAAGCAGCTCCTCCAGACTAGCGGCAGCAGCAATTAGCAAACGCCTGCTGGAACTTCACGTCCGCTGAGCTCATCCTACAAATTATTTCTCAGTCAAATGGCATAATGAGAAGCATTGTTGTGATGAGTGTCTTAAAGAGCAGGAGCTTCTTAAAGAAGCAGAAACTGAAATTCAGGTATCAAATTGCAAAGTTAAAATTATTTTATGTTTGATAAATTTTTATTATAATTGAAGGTGACAAATTAATTCGATCTACTAATTTATAACAATGCTCGGTATGTGTGGGACCAGACCAAGACCATAACTGTTAAAGGTGGCTTTGCTGTGGTCTTCTTCCCTAAAAAAAAAGAAAAAAAGCCCGTCTTGCTCTGGCTGTTAACCTGACCAAACTCTTCTAGCTTTTCCTGCTTCACCAGAAAATCAAAATGTCAACCATGTCACCAGTAAAAAAAACCCCTGAGAGCAAAATGAGACGTGCAGAATTCTAAGCAGTTTTCCAGGAAATTAATAACTTCAGGCGTTGTGAGGCCACACAGGTTTGGAAGATTCAATCAAGATGAGGATAGTATTTGGTAGAAACTTTAGGGGCACGATTGAAAGAAGGAAGAGGTTCTGAATTCACACACCAGTTTAAATTGAGATCTGTTGCGGTACAGATTAACACACAGTAGGTGATGGATGGATTCAACTGTTAGAAGTGTTTTTAGCTTCCAACCTGAATGTTTATTCATTCAGTTTCAGTCCAGTCCATGACTATTTTCAGAAGAATGCTCACTTAGCTTGTTGAAACAGTGTGACCCATATGTAAATGCTGCTGGGACAGTAGATGGTCGACTGGAGGATGATGTATAAAAATGATTGTAATTATAGGAGAAAACAACAAAATACCGTTCTGCAGCTTTGCTGCTTAGCCAAGAACAATTAATCTATTTTATTTAAATCTTTTGAATTTTATCTGTCTAATTCATAGAAGGTTATCAACACTTAGAAGAAACAGTCATATATTAGTTAATTGACATCAGGTCAATTAACTACTCATTTGTTTTATATTTATCTACTCATACACTCTTTTTCTTTTTTGATAGCTCTTAATGTCCATGAGTTTTGTCCATGATGTGTCCTAAATTCAGCCTTCCTGTCTGAGAGACCCCAAATGTTTTCTGAAACGTGTCATTTCCTGGAGGTGAACTTTGAATTCCTCACATGTTATTCTGCTCTTGGAGGCAAACGCTTGTTTTTTAGTGAAATTCTTCATATTCTGAATTTCAGGGAAAACAGGAAAGACCAATAAAGTCTGATCAGGCTCAGACTCCCACTGGGCCAGAGGATCTTTTGAGGAGCCGGAGGATTGTTAAGACAACGGCAATAAAAATTTTACATGGTTATCAAATTGAAGTAATAGTGATGCTGGAGGTAAACTGAGCCCAAAGATTTGAATAAAAGAAGTGTGCATAAACAGTTAGTGACTTTCATGTAATTTGCATGTAAGCTTTGAGTTCTCCTCGCAAAGATTACAACAAAGGTACCCTTCACAATCTGCCAATGGTTCTTACACATACATGTGACCAATGCCAGGAATACGTGATATAAATTTTAAGCATAGTAGAACTCTAAAAGTAAGTAACCAGGAATGGATGGATGTTTTTCCTTTAGCTCGCCCCTAGGCAGGATGATGCTGTGCATTCTGTCCTTTTGTTCTTCTGGGTTCCGGCCATTGCGACGGGCTGGTCCAGGCATTGGGCTGGGCCTTAGCAGAAGTGCCGGGAAGCATCGGGCGTGTCGCTGCTGTCGGGGTGTCTAGTGTCTGCCTGCCTGCCTGTGCTGCTGCACCCTTCAAGTAGCGGATTATTACTGCTCTTCTCACAAATCAAACAACTCTGCAACTCCAAGCGACAAATTCAAACACAAACCTAATTACGACGGTGAGAACAGCGAGACCAGGTGCATCATAAATCGCTTCAGCTCATGTCGCACAGAGATGTGGAAAATATTCCCCACGGTTAGGGATCTAAAACTGCAAGTTTCACAAAGGTGTTGCGCAAAGGTGGTTTTACTCAAGAATCCAGTTGAGTAAAGGAGACATAACATGATATTGCTCAGACAAATTGCAAAAGCATATAGTTGTACAGGAACATTGCTTCGTCATGTAACTCTTGGATGTTATGTAATGGAACATGTAAATTAAAGAAGCCACTGCCCGACAAAGTGTTCAGGACACTTTGAAGTGCTTCATTACCCCGTTGTACCTCGCAGAGTTGGCTGCAGATAGAAAAGGCCTCCTTTCATTACATCGGCATGCCGAAGTTCACATTATGCCCTAGAAGAACCTCTAGAAAGTCCTACCAGAACTAGAACTTTGTGTTAAATAACTCATCAGGGTTTCAGAGACTATCTTTCAGAGTGAACCGCTGACCTTCAGCAGTTTCCCCACCACCACATCAGTGCCTCAATTTTGCAGCTGTGATCCCGGGGAACCAAACATCCAAAACATCCGTCATCCCGGATAAATTATTCATAACAGAGCTGCCACGGAGACGGCAGGACTGATGCATTTGTTTTGCTTGTCCCATCACTTCCCCTCCGCATGCCTCTCAAATTCTCAGAGACTCTTATGTTCGGTGCACAACGGGGACAACAGGGTGACAACGCCTCTCCTGCTGCTCTCCTTCTCTCTCAAACAAAACTTTCAACATGATAACCCGCACTGATCTGCCTAAATCTAACGCCAGTTTGTTTATTTCAGCCGCAGCCGGTGCATTAGGATTTCCTGTAGATCTGGAACTTGTTTACGAGGACGGGTCTGCGGTTTCTGCCGGCTTTGCTGCTGTTTAACAAAGCTGTCGCCAATGAAATTCGAGATCAGACGTAGAAGTTCCTCTGGGAGGGCTCTGATGCGGCCCCGCTCTGCCGTTACCAGCGCAACGTTTAGGGCCAAACAGCAGACATGAGTCTAACATGTTGCGACACACATGAAGCGAAGCTATGCAAGGTGTGGTCGCATTAAGCTTCATGTCAGAACGTGTTCATGTCTCCTTTTTCTGACTCAGAATATTAGACAGCGATGCCACCTTTACTGTGTCTGAGCACAAACACAGAATAATATATCTCGCAATTACAGAAGCAAAAAGAAAGATGCGACGTCATTTTCTTGAGACATGCAACATTTAGCACTAATTGAACGACTTTTCTTGCAGCAAGGTGTGACTTTATATAACTGTCAACAGTTTCAGGAGAAGCTTGACGATCCAGAAAATATCCTGTGGTCCCTCAGGACTTGACTGCCGCATGCATTTGAATAATAAAATGCAAACTATGTCACTCCCGGGCAGAAAAAAAAAAAAAAACTCAAGTAAATACTATCCTGGACGAAGAGTCAACACAATCTATTGTTTAGCTTCGAGGGTCGGATGGTTGCGGTGTCTGATTTTCTTTTTCAAGCAACAGGGACACTAAGAAATGCAGAATCTGATTTTAAACACACATATATGTGCTCTACTCTGCACTATCTGTGTAGAAATTCACATAGTTTGTGAATGTGTTGTCAAAGTGGATAAAGTGTTGTGAAGACTTTATCCAGCTTCCGGCAGGCTCTCTGACAAACAGACACTTATTCTACATGGGCTCACCAGGGGATCTCTCAGACTGTTTTCCACCACTGGAAAACAACAAAAGGGAACGAAGCAGGAAAGCTGTCAGGAAATATAAAACTGTCAAGCAGCTTTGTTTGCTATGACACAGCGCCTTGCAAAAGTATTGACATCCCCATAAACCTTTTGTTTTAAACCTTTTTAGCATGTACACACACACACTTCAGCATACTATATCAGGAGTTTACGGGATGGTCCAACAGAAGTACTGCACATTTGTGAAGTGGAAGAAGAAATGATGCTCATTTTTTTAATTTTTTTTATTGTTCCCCCCAAGGGTAAAAAGCAGAGGCCAGCTGCATTGTGTGAGATGGTATTTGACAAAAAACTGATATGCGGAGGCACTTCATCGGTCACCCCCAAGGCCGAGGAGCCTCTGTGGCTTCTCTGATAACACACACACACACACGCACACACACACACACAGAAGAGCAGGCGCATTACCAACACACACAATGCATAATCTTTTTTGTTTTTGTCACTGTGCATTAATACACTATCTTAAACGATAACATCTCATGCGTCAAGAATCTATCCAAATAATAATAATGAAAACAATCTGAATTGGGGCAGAGATATAAAAAGAGGTTCGGTAGATCATCACTTGTTTGAACCAGTAATCTATTTTTCTTCTGTCGTATTAAACATGTTTGCATTGTATGAGCGTATCCTGTTCGGGACACTTTGCGTCTCCACAGCATCATGTTGCCATCACCGTGCTTCAAAGTGAAGATGGTGTATTCAGGGTGAAAGAGGTAGATAGTTAATGATTTAACTTTGCTAACGAATACTTTGTTTGAAACTTGTACATTCTTTGTCAATAAAACTGAACTGACTGAATGGGAAACAGCTCTGATTTTGTATTATTACATTAGACTTCGATATGGTCTTTGACTAGACCTTTAAACCTCAGTTATATGTTGAATTTTAAGTTATGGAATAATCTAAAGCAACAGGTTTTCTTCCTCATGTGTCAACTCCGACCAGCTTCCCTGAAACATGTTGTGACATCAACCTTCAGGAATTCGCTCATTATTTAATGGCCTCTCATGTTTAGTTGTTGCGTTGAATCATATGAAGATGGGTGTGTCTTCCTGTTTCACCTCCACCGGAGTGAGAGGAAGGCTCCCTTAAATTTTTCCACTTTCTTACTCAACCCTGGTTGCTCTGAGCAGAGAGCAAATGGGACATCATGCCGTTTCAGGTCTGCCTTTGTGAAAGACAGAAAGCTGTTTTTTTCCTTTGGGCTGATGAGAATGAAAGTCCTGGGGGGGGCGTGTCTAGTACTTTTCCCCACCTCGTCATGCCAGCTTTTTAAGTTGCCTCACTTCCACAGTCGGTCAATTTAAAGGTTTGGGCCCTTCAAACAAGCATCACTAGCACCTGCAGGCTTACCTGGCTGCACATCTTCTCCTCAAGGTGAGTTTTTCTTTCACTATTTGTGCCGTTTCTTATCAAACTGGACGGGAAATGATGAGCTCTTCTGTCAGGGTTCCACTGGTTCTTAAATGTTGACTTAATCTTTGTAATGAAATTGTCATTGAATTTTCATTAATGATTATTGCCTATAATATTTTTAATAGAATTATCAGTGTCGTCTTACTCACCAGTTATCAAATTTTAAATGAAAGAAGAGAGGGTGGAAAATGGTACTTGATACACTGATATGAGATATTAATCACAGAAACGGACTTCTTAGGAACAACATTCCTTCCCAAAAGCTCAATTTAAAAAAAAAAAAAAACTCAACATTTATTAAAATCAAATGCTATACATATCCAGTTCTTCTGAGATAACGTAAACAAACCAGATTTAACATTTAACTTGAGGAGCTTCCTTAACATCAAACTTGTCACATAAGCCAGTTTTCTTCCACAACAAGGCAGATATTGTCGGACACAGTCATGTCCTAACTCATACTAAGCAATGTTTTTTTTGTCGCCATCTCTAATTGACAAGCAATATGACAAATTTCAACACAACGTGTTGCAATCCACGCTTGTGGTGGTGCTTCGGAACAATGCTGGCAGACTTTGATGCAGAAGAAGTCTTGCATAATGCTGAAATGAAAGTGTACCAATCGTGATGCAGGTCTGTGGTGATGCTGTCGTAATCTTTCGCTCACCTCAGAGTTGCTGAGGCTCCAGTCACTAATAATCCTTTTTACAGGCATATTTTTCCATACATTAAGCCGTATTTGCATGTTGTCCAAATAATGACCCAGGTTTTATGGGATGTTGTTGCACTTTTACAGTCTTTGTTTTATTTTACAGACTCTTCCAAACAACCTTGTAGCAGAAATAAAATGGAGGACCCTTGGCAAAAGGCTTACGACTTTGCAGTTTCTGTGGCAAAAAAGGCTGGAGAGGTGCAGTTTCTAACTTTGTTTTATCTCTTTTCGACACAGCAGCAATAAATGCACTGAATAGCGGAAGTGTGGGTGACTTTGAGAGTAATTCGGTTCCGCCTATAATCTGAACAATTAGGAAATTCGAAAAGCTGGCGAGAGTGAAATAAGAATCATGACCAAGAGCTCCTCTGTGGACCTTGTCACCAAGACTGACGAGAGGGTGGAGAAAATCATCATTGGGTCTCTGAAGCAGGAGTTCGGAGAAGGAACACACTGGTGAGCAACGCATAGAGACACGCGATTTTCACAAAGGCTCAAAATTGACGTCCATCATTTAATTTTGCTCCTCTTCCTACTCTGTGCTGTAGCTTCATTGGGGAGGAGTCTGTTGCAAAAGGTGAGCCGTGCATCTTGACCGACAAACCTACGTGGATCATCGACCCCGTAGATGGCACCACAAACTTTGTGCATGGGTAAGGTGACGGTTGAGCACATTTTGTGTAAGAGAGATGCTGATGTTTGGCAACCATGTTACGTAATATACGAATCTGGCAAAAATCCGTAATGTACAAGACTCTCAAATACCCAGGAAGTCAGTTTTCTTGCAGTTTGGTTGTAGTTTTTGAGGGAAAAAACAAACATGAAGAACAATTACTAGGACAAAAACTCAAAAATGAGCCCTAATTTTGAAAATAGAATTTCTAAACAGATTAAATTAAAAGGTATTTAGAAAAGTAGATAATGAACATGTGCAGTGAGTGTTTGAGGCAATAATCTTTCAACAAAAGAGCCAATCAGCATCTCATTAACTTTGTATAGCAATGCAATGACCCATTATTTGTATCTAAATGCTGCTATTTACTTACAGGTTCCCATTCGTGGCAGTTTCCATTGCCTTTGCTGTCAATAAACAGGTATGTGAAAAAGACACGAAAATCCACATTTCATTCTCACCGCTTGATGCGACACTTTAATAAACGATTTCTGTTTGTAGTTGGAGTTTGGTGTGGTGTACAGCTGCTTGGAGGACAAGATGTATAAAGCAAGGAAAGGGAAGGGTGCATTCTGCAACGACGAACCCATTCAAGTTTCTGATGTGAAAGGTAAACATAGAATTCACATTTTAATATTTAGATTAAATTTACCATGTTTATGTCAAGCAAAAGTGTATTATCTCTCCGACCTTCTGTTGTTGTAGATATCCACAAGTCCATTATCATTTCTGAGCATGGAACTGATAGGAGTCCAGAGAAAGTGACCAAAATCTTCTCCACCATGCAAAAGATTCTCTGCATCCCAGTTCATGGGTAAGTTGAATGACAATGTCTGCAATTTAAAGTCAAAAATCCCCAAACACCAAATTTTGCCATTTTAAAATTAGGTAAGCAATAAAAACTAACAATGGATTTAAAAAACGCATTTAGATTTGATTTTTCCTTTTAGTTGAGTCAGCAGTAAGAACATGAAATTAACTTCTAACATCCAGATGTATTATTCTTAAGGATAAATACATCTTTCTAATTACACTATTTTTTTAAATCTTAAATGTTATTGGGACAGACAGAGGAAAATGAAGTGCAGCATTAATCTGAAGCAAAGTTATTAAAACTTCAGCTTGAGGTGTTATCATGTGGAGCTTTGAGCAAGCCATAAGCAAGGCTGAAGCTACATTTTATAATATGAAATAATTAATTCTCGTACTTAAAAATTTAAAAGTTAGTTTGAAAAAAACCCTTTAACCTTTCAAATAGTAATTTTGCTCAAACTACTAATTTAGAAATGTTTATTAGGGTCAACCTCTGAAGCTAACGTTAAGCTAAACTAAAGGTGCATTTTCAGTTTTTTTTAAATCTCCGTCTGAATGATCATTTTTTTCAAATCCTATCGATTTTAATTAGAGCTACACAGAGAAATGAAGCACAATTAAAACTGTACCAGTGTGAAGAAAACTTCAGCAAACTTGTGCTAGCATCGCTAAATCAAGCGTTTTGCTAGCAAGTCAGTAGTAATCACATAGACAGCAATAATAATTTGTTTAATGACTTTTGTCACTCTGCTTTTATGCTTGAGTGTTTTCAACTGAGGTTTGAAAAATCTCCCTCACCAATAAAAATGCAGAAACATCATTTATAGTGAATTGATTGGTCGAAGTAGAAGTATTGAAGTTACACTGACAAAAATAACTTGGAGCAGTTTGTGCGCTAAGGCTACATATGTAGCTACCGCTAGCTGTGGTAAACTCAGGTATTACATTAGTCTTAATTTTGCTTTGTGCTCCCATTTTGAAATGAAACCTACTAACCTGAAAAAAAAAAACGTAAAAAACGAAAGATTTGACAAGAAACGCGCAGAAACAAAAAATACTATTCTTCTGGGTTGAACCTCTTAGTATAGATGGAATATGCTTCCTTCCTGGACATCTTTGCATGTTATTGATTGTTGATCGTTTCCCCTCTGAGTTAACGTTTTCTGTTTTCTGTTTTCCCCAGGCTCCGAGGGTCAGGAACAGCTGCTACCAACATGTGTCTAGTGGCGACCGGGGCGGTGGAGGCCTTCTTCGAGATCGGGATCCACTGCTGGGACATCGCCGCTGGAGCAGTCATAGTCCAAGAAGCTGGAGGAATCCTTCTGGACGTTGATGGTATATTCACTTTTACAATCGTGCTACAAAGCAAATGTTTTTAATCTTGGGGATTCTTCACTGTATATACCAGCGTCGCACTTCTTAACAAAAGCTTTGTTTTGAACTTAGGCGGACCTTTTGATTTGATGTCTCGAAGGATGGTCTCAGCAAACAACGATGTCATTGCCAAACGCATCATCAAGGAAATTGAAATATTCCCCTCAACGAGGGATGACGCACCAATTGAGAAAAAGTGAGAAGATTTTTAAAGGCTGGCTGCTCTGAATTTGCATATGGACTGGAAGATGAGAACAAGAGAAAAGTATGTTTTGTACATGTCTAAATTAAGTTACTGATTGTCATCCCTGATTGTCTAAGTGTGAAAGCTTGGTGTGATTTGTTGGTAGCATATTTTGCCCCTTCATATCATTTTTCTCATTTCAAGCTTGTATTAAATTTGATTGCCTCTCTGTTTTGTGTCTATCAAATATTTTATTTAAAGGAGGAAATGGTGGTAATTTTGCTTTTACCAATCTTGTATTTTATCCGGCGGGGTTTTGTCGCTGACCAACCACATTTCACTTTGCTTTGATAATAAAACCTTTAATCAGCAATCACCTCCACAATTTTTTTGCTTAATCTAAGCCCTTACATTCTGAAATCTCTCCGAGACTAACTTTTGAGAATTAAAATGACATCAGTTTGATTGTAAAGGCTTGTTTTTATTTTAAACATGTATTTAGAGGGTAATAATATGACATTGAATTCTACCTATTCTCAGAAAAAAAACTTACTTTGCTTGCTTTTATTCACTTCACTTCCTGAGCCAACCACTAGAGGTCAATAATGCATCAGAAACTAAATTGAAACGCCTGCAGCAGGCGTTTCAAGTTATATTGTTGTATGCTTTACTGTTTTAATGATGCTCTTGAGTGTTTTCTCAGTGTCCTTCGCAAACACATTTCCCATCCTATAAAAACACCGGTCAAACACTCGAGATCACTCATGATATCTATTAAATCATTACATTTCTTCCTGGTAACCCCTCAATGAACAATTGACTTTGGCCACAACAGGGAGGGAAGACGGAGGTGAGAGATGAGAAAACAGCTGCAGTTGTAAATAAAACAAGATAAACAATCAGAGATAGCAGCAGCAACAATAAAAATAACAGCAGGAGGTCAGGTAAAAGGCTGCGGGGGCGACGTGCCTCAGAACATGCTTACAGTGCTGCCTTTCAAACAGCAGCACGAGGTGTGAAAAGATTCTGTGCTCATGTTGCTCAGGAGGGTCTTAAGATGGCAAAATGTTAGTTACATTTCATCTTCTAATGTGCAATATGAGGACAATTCTCTAACAGAGACAGTAATAGATGCAATTAATAGTTGCAGTTTTACTTTTGCCCCAACTTCCATAACAGATGCCAAAGACTGTGAGTGCATCACTGTGAGGTTTTCAATATTAATAAAAAAAATCAGAAGAGCATGCCATGTAGATTTAGTCTGCTCACCCGAGTAAATACATTTTAAAAGCAGCTTTCCCTATTCATCTTTGCAAAATAGCTCAAACTAAGACGAATCGGACATGGAGCAACCGTGAACAGCAGTGTTCAAGCCTTGCCACAGTTTTTTGAGGTCTGAACTTTGACTGGGCCATTCTCACTAATCTAACTGTAATGCAGTTGTCATTACTTTTCAAGGTTTTTCATATCCTCTTCATGAAATACAGCTTCGGTGCCGTCGTTGTGGAAGGCTGCAACATTTCAAGTAGCATAGAATGAAACTCTGCTTGCCAATAACGTGTTTGTCCAGACAGATGAACATTTATAGCCCACATCCGATACATATTTTGGTGACAAAGATGCTAAAGGTCATGTACGGTGGAGATGGCACTGAGATGACAGAAAGCTTAATTGCAGAAATCTCAGTTTTCAACAATAACATAGCAATTTCATGTTTTCCAGTCATTCAACCCTAATTTCAGCCATTAACAGGTTTTCTTCTAGGATTGTCTTTCTCCACTGATTTTGAAGAGCTTCCATTTTCCTTCTGAATAAACCCCACCAAACAGCATGATGCCGTCTCCTCCATGCTTCACTGTTCGTTTTCTGCCATGCACAGTAATTTAAAGCTATTTCTTAGCATTCCTTGCTTTAGAACAGCTGGATTTATACTGAGTGTAAATTCCACCTGGGTGGACTCAGTAGTACCGTTTTTAGCGTGATTGAGTTTTGAAATTCCAGTTTTCACATCACGACACGGCGACAAGCTTCATCATACAGCGGTGTTGTATCTCCAGCAACAATAAGCAGCTTATAAAGAGACATGAATGATTTATAATTCAGTGCGGTATAGCTGTAAGCAATTACAGAGACATTAAAAATTCTGCTGCCATTCATCAACGTCGACGGATTCTTCTACGTCTAATGGATGTGTGTGGAAAGATAATGAGTTATCGACAATGACATAATGGTGCGTTTGTCAATAAGCATAACTTGTCCTTAGAATAATTAACAAAGGGATATACAATATTGCTCAGTTATTGAGTGTCAAAACACAAACAAAACACCTTTAGAGGGAGAAATACAATACGCGTCTAGGTGAATATGATTGAAATGTCTCATTAAAGCAGGATTTACTCAGTTTTCATGACCGAGTTGCAGAATTTATAAATCAGAGGGGAGAAATCACATTTTGACAAAACAGCTGGAACCAGACGTTTACATGCACTAAATAAAAATATTTTCTTCTCAATGTTTGAAATTAAATCAGACTAAAGTTCTCTTGTTTTAGATAAGTTGGAATCAACAAATTAATTTCTATTTGCTAGAGGCCAGAAAATGTTTGAGATTTTTTTTTAATGTATTCATTTATTTTTAATAACTTTTGAACGTTGAAGCTTGCATGCATTTGGTCAGCATGCAGGGACAATTGTCTTTTAAAATGGATGTCTTGAGTCAATTTTTTTGCACAAGTTTCTCTCAGTTGCTTGCTGGTGTTCCGACCCGTTCCTTTTGGCAGAGCTGCCACAATGCAATTATTGCATATCAGTTTCATTTTGTTCATAATTAAGCATTTTAATAAATAACAGAGTTAAATACTGTAAATCCTTGTGTAATATTTTCCGAATACAAATGACCAAAGTACAGCACATGGATGATCTTATTGTCTTTATTTTTATTTAATATTTTTTCTAATTCAAGTGAAGATTCAACAAAAAATATACCAGGAAAAATATTAATGACCTTCACAGCTCATTGATAAGTTGATCAAAGTAAATTTGATGATAATCTTGTTTATAATCTAGCAGGCCTGCTGTAAGTTTGTTGTTCTATAAAGTTTCAAGTCTTTTACAGCCTCCACAGAATTTGGTGACTAAGATGCTGAAGCTAATTGACCCCGTCATCTATTGTTAACGTGGAAAAGTAATATTCACCTGCTATCATCCAGCCTAACCTGAAGCACTCCTCTGTAGCTATGGCTGTATGTTTACTGTCACTTTATCTTCCCTCCCCACAGCATGATTCTGCCACCACCATGTTTGCTGTTTTCAGGGTGTGACTATCCTGCATTGCTTTCTCACAGGAAAACCAAAAAGTTGAATTATGGCTTCTTCCAACCAGAGCACCTACATGCCCCTGCATGCCTTAAAGGCAATCTTCAAACATGACAATTTGACAGCTTTTAAAGGTTACTGATATATTCAGACTGTTCTTCTTCTCAGTTCTAGATCAAACCAACTTTTTGAGCCACCAAACAAACCCTTAACCCCGTGATCAATGTCCAGGCTGCTTTTAATGTCATTCGACTTCATTTCTCTCCACCTAAACCAAGTTCATTGGTTTAAGGTGGTAAAAGGGGGACAAATATTTCTCTCACAAGGGACCAAGACTAGCCTGACACTTCTGTATCCAATGCATGTTGAAATATAATAAAAATGGCTGCTCACTTCCGTTGAACACAGATTTCCCAGAGGAGCGTCTGGCGGCCTATATTAAAGCCATGGAGACAATGTTGATATGACATCTTCTGCTCTACATGTAATATATAGTTAACAATGTTCCATATTTACTCCTGACATAACTGTGTCGCAGGGAAATTGCAATTCAAAATACACTATATTGATTTAAGATGTGAAGCTATGTGGCGTGCAAGCTGTGACGAAGATTTAAAGAGCTCGGGCTACAAGTTAGTAGGAGTGTGATTATCTCACTTGTATGCACACTCTGCTGTCTATTATCGTAGCTGTTCCTTTAAGAAAAAAAAAAGATTTTTCTCCTTTTGAATCACGTCATGAAGGAGTAAAATCTTGCATCTTTGGTTTTTATTTTGAAGTTTCCACTTTAAAGTCTCCTCTACAGTGAACGCATAAGACACTGAAAACATTGATTATTGGAATCCTCCCCAATAATTCATATATCTCGTTAGACATCTGCAAATGGGCATATCTGTGATGATGTGTTTTTATGACTTGTTGGAATAACCAGCAAACAAAATAAACTATTTTGTTTGCTGCAACAACAATTTGAAGAGTATTGTTGTTGTTTTTTTTTTTTAAAAAAACAACAACAATACTCTTCAAATTCAACTGGTATCGAGTCAGAAGGAGTTGCCCTGTTGTTAAGTCGTGCAGTAGCCATAATTAAACACATATTTTGGAAAGCTGAGATCAATTCCCCAAACCTCACTGACCTCCAGGGGTCCTCTGTTAGAAAACTTGTTTAGATGGGAAGTTTGAGGTTCTTTTAACTAACAGGAAATGTAACTTTTGTTTGTATTCAGAAAAGAGTTGACTTTGTTTTCCAGTCAGAAGGAGTGTATTTTTGTTATTTGGCTTTGGAAACCTTGAAGATGTTTTTTTTTTTTTTTTTTTGTTTTTTTGTTCTGCTTCCATTCTGTTTGTAAAGCCCAGAGCAGGTGGAAAAATAATTGAGATACTCCGTTGAGATGTTTTTAGTTATTGCCTTCACGTTTAATTTACAATTTGTGCTACAACCTGTTCCATCTGAGACTCAATCTGACAAACACGTGGAATCAGGAAACCACCTAAACACAACCAGCCTGACAACATGAAGTCGTCATGATTCTTTCAGCTTATGCATGTTCAAAAGATCTTGGTGTAATTAATTCAAGATGTTGCCATATACGTTTAGGCCTTTATGATTAGTTTCTTGGTTTATTCTTGTGTATTTGTGTTCATCGTCAGTTTTTTTTTACCCCCTCTTTTGGTTCTAGATCAGTCCTTGAAAACGCCTTTAAAATGCACCCCTGCTTCCAGCACACCTGAAATGAATGAATGACTCATTACCTTGCTTCTGCAGAGCTGAATGACATGTCAATGAGGGAATTAAGTCGTTTGATTCAGGGGTGTTGAAAAAGGGATCCATCTAAAAGTTGCTCTCCTGTTGTAGATCCTTTCAGTCTTTTCTTCAGCTCCTTCTGTTTTATTATGCATCTCGTCTGAGTTTACCTGTTTGTCTTCTCTCCCAGCTGCATCTTATTTATAATTAACCACCTGCATCCTTTCTGCAATCACAGCGTCGAGGCCGCTGGATTTTCATTGTTCGTCAAAGGATCCTTCCATTACCCTGTCTGTCCGCTTCCTGCGTTACCACTGTGAGTTCCCGTTTCAAGTTATTTTCTCCATTTTTACTGATGTTTGTTTACTTGTGTAGGCGGTAGCCCTCACTACAGCAACATGCACCGTGCTGGTGATGGCCAAGCGAAGCCTGGTGAAGCAGTAAGGCTTCCCAGCCCTTTGCTTTGCCTGAAGGTTCATTATTTGATGCTTCATTCTTTGCTCACTAGTGACATCTGCTGCTGCTGCGCTGAAACTCTGACAGGCTGGTTACTCAACTAAATTGTACCGTTATTATGAAATGATCAATTTGCATCTTGCCATCTATTACAGTCTCATTGCTAATTGACGGTGGTGGCTCAGATGCCGTTTGAGGAGTTTTAAAGTAGCGCCTTCACTCATCTAGTGATGTCTGCTGCCAATCAAATCACTTGTGTGAATTAACTGGTTACATCCATACCTCCAGATAAGGGGCTTTAGTTTTTTGGGAGTCAGACACCGTATGCTTTGCTTCCTGAAAATGCCCCCTCTTTGCTGGCTTCAGATGTCATCACTACAACAAAGGTTTTGATACTTCTTAGTCTATAAAGGTTTTAAAAACCATTTCTCAAGATTTGGGACTTTAGAGAACCACAGAGAGAGACTTCATCCACAAAGGGAGAAAACATGGAACGATTTCTAACCTTCAGAACAGAAGCCGGCCTTGCCAAACTTACTTCAGAAACGCATCAGGGATTCATCCAGTAGTACACAAAACTATAAACTTCTACAGGCCTGATGTTCCTCTGTTAATGCTTCCTCTGTTTGTGATTCAACAGCAGAAACAAACTGTGCAAAAATGGCATCCACAGAGTACCAAACTGAAAACAATTGCTGATCCAAAAGAACACAAAGGCCTATTTCAGATTTACTGAAAATCCTAAAGGTTTTTGTGAAAATTTACATCGGAGCCGTGGTTTAAGAGTGGAGCAGTAGCTCAAAAATAAAGTATTTCTGACTAGCCTGGTCAACATTTGGGGTTAAATTTGATTCAGAAGCTGTGGCATGACCTTGACAGGCTGCGAAGAATCAATCAAATGTGGTGGAAATGAAACATTTCTGCAAAGAAAAGCTCGCCTAAACTCCTGTACTGTGATGTTGGAAAATTGCCAAATATCGCAAAAGCTTGATTCTAGTTGTCGCCACAAAGAGCTCAGGATTAGATGGGAATTACTTCCTCACTTGGAGCCAAGTTTGTTTGGATAACTTCATTATCCTGGCAAATGACTCATTACAAACTGCTTTTCATATTTACTTTGTCTTTACAGGGAACTCAGATGTTACAACCTAAAATATTTAAGGTTGACGAAATAATTTTCAAATCCTTGTACATCCTTCATTTGTTTTGCATTATCCTTTTCACACCTGGTCTTGGCTTGCTAATTGCTACACCTACAATGTGTCAAATGTCGCCTTCTTTAAAAATGCCCTCTTGATTTTCTTTGTTCTTGCTCAGACGCTTATCTTTTGTTTACTTCCATCTGAAGTTTAGATGTTGTTTGAATCGCTCTCTCTCTCGTTCCTTTGATTGTTCTGTTCAAGCAACACCTTTTATTTTTGGTTTATTCAATTAAACCCTTTCAGTTTTCTCACCTCTCTGTTGCTTGCAAACTTTGTTTTGAGCTCTTAATGTGCGTAACTATAACAGCTACAGTGTCTGACACTTCAGCTGCGTCTCAGTAAATTAGAATATAATCTAAGACTTAATTCATTTCAGTGAATAAATATGAATGCTACAACAAAAACATTACATAGATTCATTACGGCATAATGCAAAATAATTTTTTAATTTCTTTTTACGGCTTACAGCTAATGAAGTGAGTTTCTAGCAATTGTTTTAATACTTTTTTTTGTTGTTTTTGTTTTGGCGCCGATTTTTCACTGGTGTTGCAAACCTGATGTGTGTGTGGTGCGTTAAGACCAGTTGGGTTCAGTCAGTACAACGTTAGGCTCTTGCTGCCCACCACAAGATGTTGCCCTGAGCAGCTGTCCCATGTCAGAAACTGCCGCCGTCTGTACCCAAGCATGTAAATGGAAAGTTTAATGAAAGGAAAAACTATGGTTGAAAAGAGTCGACAAGCAACAGGAAAGCTGCCATCGCCTTGGGAGGACTGTAGCACTTCTACTCTTTATTCATTATTTTTTTGTGCGTGTGTATGGGGGAGATTCACAAAGAATGGAGACTGAGTTCAGTTCTAGTTGGAGCTTCAAGAGCTGCTGCACACAGACAAATCTCGGATGTGTGTTGTCCTTGGCATGCCTCTTGTTTGACTCAGTTTCAAGTAAACTATTCTAAATAAAATGAGGAATCTGCCATTTGCAAACCAACCAATCCAAGAGTGCAATTTATTTTCCTTGGTACTGATTGGTTGTATTCCCTCAAAAGCAAAAGTAAGACTCCAAATATTAGCTTCTGTGGGTGTAGAAAGATTGTTTGACTGTGGATATTAAAGTACATTTGGTGTTACCGTAGCCATAGATGTTTGTCTATGGCTATTGTGTCTGCATTCCCTGTAAATGCATGAGATCGAGTGTAATCCTGTAACACTATCAAATGTTTCCAGTTCAAGAGGAAACTTAAATCATAGGTTCAAAACAACACAGCTACTGTTTAAGTTTTTTTCCCCCCAATTTCATCCTGTTAATGTCAACGAGTGAGGTGACAAGAGGGAAGCATTTCAAGCAGGAAAAGTCTCAGATTTCCCTCTGAGGATCTGGGTTTATAAAGCCAAAAAAACAAAACCAGCTACTTGACACTGAGCCACCAGATCCCACCACTACAAACGGAGGAACCAAACACTTACAGTTTTAACTATTTTACTTTAATTGTCATTAGGGTATAGGGCTCTAAAATGGCTTTGAATGCACGACAGGAATAATGTGCGGTGCCATGTCCAGTCAAGCCCAGCTGTCTGTTGGTTATTGGCAGTGATTAAAATACAGTGTGGCCCTCTTCCATTCCTGCCTCTGTCTGTGCTTATTCTGCGAGTATGTTCAACTCGTGTTATGCAAAGCATCTGAGGCCAAAGAAATTAGCTCGTCCTGGCCAGCAGCCATATTGACTTGGGAAGAGGGGGTGTGTGCTCAGAGTCCCAGTTGTTTTTGATGCACTATTACTCCAATATAAAATTTGAGATGCATTTCATCAGAGCGAGGACTGAACTCGTGCTTCCTGTCTGGGAGCAAATCGATGTTCCCGACGCTCCTTGAGGAAATGAAAGAACCGTCTGGACGGCGTAATGAAATCTAAAACTGGGAGTTTTATGAGATGCAGCGTTTGAGTGGCGTCTATCAAAAGCGTCTGAAAACAAAGTGGAGAATCAATATGGATATTAACGATACTCTCCCGCACAGATGTAGACAAATCAATGACGATAATCTCAAGTAATAGCCCTTGAAGCTGTTCTTGCATTTATTTTAACTGAATTATCTTTATCCCTGTGAGGTTTCCATGACATATTAATTTCTTGCCTAAGTGTTCTGTTTTCTAAGCACTTTGATTAATCGTCTTTGTCTTATCTGTCCATCATTATTGATCCATTAAACACACACTTAATCTTTGCTTTTTGGAACTAGAGATTTAATTACATCCTCCAATGCTGTACTTTCTGCCTAAGCACACTCCTTGCTCACCAAACACTTGTCACCTGTCTTTGCCCGTTACGATCCAGGGAGTTTTCTGCCTGTACTGCTAGCAAAGCAGTAAGTGTACACATGCAAACAGCCCGAGTAAATGAACGTCCTCCAGCTGCAAGTCCCAGTGACTTGGTTGTTGTTCACAGTAGGACTTTCCCCCATTCTCTGAGGTGTTTCCTCTGCTCACAAATGGTCCTCAGTTTTTTTTTTTTTTTTAGAAGGAAGTGGCTGCAACGCTACATAAGCAAGTATGTACAATCATGGCGCATATTTAATCTGAGGCAATTTTCCTTATTTAGCAAGATCTGTGCTTTTTTTGTGCTCCTAAAGATGTTTTCACACTTTATAGCCCCAATCCCTGCTTGTGTTGTTGCTGCACCAAGAACTACTGAAGGGACGTACGCAAGATGTCTGAAGAATTGCAACTTCCTCCTTTGCAAAATGTAAACAAAAATGGAGTGGCATCATTTTTGAGGTTTTACTTTTGTCTTTGGTAATAGACTACGAGCCTTTACTCCTGCTAGCGTCTTTACAACAGGTTAAACTGTTACTCAATTCCAGGACAATGCAGATGGAGTCTGTGAGCAGAAAAAATACACCTCATGGTCCCTTTTGGTGGCCGCTCTGTCATGTTGGCTGTGATTTGTTCTGTTTTTAGACTTGAGTTATTATTTTAGCATGTTTGGACAACCATTTCCTCTAGTTCTGGATGCTGTGCAGCTGCAAGGATTTTTGCTCTCACCCTTTTCCTCCTGGACAGTTGCTATAATGCGCAACCTTGACGACAGTGCATCGTTTTTACAACTGGGAGCTACCGATTAGCATCTCAAAAGTCAAGTAATGCCTGAACTGTGACCCTAAATCCCACAGGAGTTTAAATGTTGGTCATTAAGCAATATTTTTTTTTTAATAGCGTTTTGAAAAATACATCAGTGGAAAAAAAGGGAATCCTGGATCTCGGTTTGAAAATACTTGCTCCTACTCTTTTTTTTTTTTTTTTTTTTTTTTTTTTTTTTTTTTTTAAAAAAAAAAAAACCTCATGATGATGATCTCACCAGGTAAGTAGAGAGAATAGAGTAAAGGTTTCACTCATGAACAGAGGAAGCTTGAGCGTCTGGCGCAGGATTCAAACTGCAGCAGATGATTGTGGAAAAAACGCATTAAATCTGATTTTTAGAAAACAGCAGAGCACATTTGTAAGAAATACTTTTTTTAATGGGAAAGCAGATTTTTGAGGGGAGAGCAGTATGACATCTGAGGGGTAAAATGAGAGATATTTCCCACAAACTATTGTTCTTTGATTCTAAAAAGAATAAGTCCTCCATATTTTACAACTAACTTCAGAGAGTCACTAAGGATGTTTAAGATAAAGAATCTACATCCCAGGAGCTTGTTCAAGGGTTTTGGAACATAGTTATAATAGATTAGTGGAGATATATCAAAAATACAAAAGGACTCCTTCTTTTTAAATAATGGCTTTATGAATGACTACAAAAGATTTACCAAGCTCAGGCACATTTAATCATTTTGGTGGACCTCAAATATTTCTGTGAATTAATTCCTGCCAAAACAATTTATTTCCTTTACATAAATCTGTGTGAAGCAAAACTCGGACTGCTACTACCTACACTGCAAAAAAGTGAGCAAAAATTGTTGATTGAAACTGCAGCAGAATTAAGCGGACACAAGGGAAGAACTAAACACAAAGCAGGTCGGTGAACTCGGTATGGTAGATTTATTTCACACCTCAACACTTTTTAAGAACTTATTCAGCTGCATTTTACTTCTAAAAAAAAAGGGAAACATATTTTTGACTTTAAGATTACTTTGTAATTATCTTGATTAAAATACACTGAAGTTTATGATGAAAATGACAGTTTAAGGTACATTAACAAGGTCATGCATGTTTCTGCACTAGCTAGCTAATTCACTTGGTAAACATGCATTGCTTCTATTTAAAACTTTAGAAATAATTTTCCACTTACGTCTCAGTTATTACAGGCCTGAAAACCAGATATTTCACTCTGGTTAGTAATATTCACTAACGTTATAAGGCTAGATGGAAGGAACAGCGTGAACATGTTTCAGAGAAACGCATGTTATTTACAGTTTGTTTTTCCTTTTCTATTTTTCAAGCAAAGTGGATGTCTTTCAATGGAGCTAATTGGCTTGGCACTGAGAGCCAGAGGCAGCCTGCAGAAGTCAATCAGAAGTTTCCACTCTATCCAACAAGCTTTTCTTCCAGCCTTGAAATGGGCTGAAGTCTCTTAGGAGAAGTTTATCACGTAGGTGGTCAAATGGTAGCTTTACTGGGTTGATATGTAAACATATAATTTTCACTTTTTCAGAGAACCAAACTACCTTTTTTGGAAACACAATCACTGGTTTCAGGTCCACTAAAGTTGCAGTGTTTGACTAAAACTGTCCGCCAGGTTAGAACCACCAACAGAGGTGAAACAAGAATAATTTTATAAAGTTATTGCACCTCTCTCTCACTGTAAATCAAATAAAATGCAGCAGAAACCGCGTAGAGCCACAGAAGGACCTTTTTCCAACTAACTCTAGTTGTAACCAATCAACATTTCACTGATGCAGAAAAAAAGGATGGAAGAAAATGAGGCAAACATTTAAAGCTCTTAAGGGATGAATAATGCGGTGAGCGAAAACATCAGCAGTAGGCCATGCAAGACAAGGTGTCAACACACTTACTCATCAGTTTCTGCCAATCAGGACTCTTCCTATCTGTACCCGAGTTAACAAGGGAAATGGCTGTCGGGACGAAGAAGTGCTTCTACCTTTTCCTTTTCATTCAAGGAAAACTGAAACTCCAACAATAAGGTCTGGGAGCTGTCGCAAAGAACGGCATTAGTCTTCCTGATTGTCTATTGAACAAATCTGTACATGTTGACTGTTCAACCCTCAGAATCTTATTACTTGTCTTTATCACTCTGATTAGTGGTTTTTTGTTTTATTTTGACCTGATGTTAAGGTTGCCAAACCACTAGAGGTGAGAAAAGGTCAGCACAGAATCGATGTGTGATCCATAAAACGGGATCATCAGGGACTTATTGATCTGAAACTTCAAGGGTTTTCTCAGACAACAGAGCCGCTGCTGTTCCTTTTTTTTTTTTTTTTGCAGGTTCTCTGAATGACAGGTAAAATTTAACTTGTCATCCAGGATAGTCACACGGTAATTGTAATTTTAAACGGTATTCACTACCTGGCCTTTGATTACTGTTTCTTGATCGGTGTTGTGACGCTTTTGTCTGAAATCAATGCACATGTCTTTAGTTTTTTTTGTACGTTTATTTAGAGGAAAGTTCTGGACCTCTAAGGCACCAAACACACACGTTCCACTGCATCAGAGTTTAATGCACAGCTCACTTCAGCATTGTTCTCATTTTCCTAAATTTGCATCCCCAATATGTAACGCATATTGCCCCATCATGTGTAATGGATTAGAAATGAAGCATTGCAAGAAATTCAGACTTTTTTTTTTTACTTTTAAGGTCAAGATTGTTGTTTCATAGCAGTCCCAAATTCAAAATCCACCATGACAGCTTCATGAACAAAAGATGTCTAAATAATTTAGTGTCAAACGGCAGGTACTGTTGTTTTTACGTCTTGTTTTATTATTGAAATCTACTGTAATCTTTTTTTTATTGTTTAATAGCTCTTACCTTTTCATAGAACTAGAAATGATGCTCATAAATAGTACAGTGATTTAATTAGTGTTAGTGAGGTTGGTAACACTTCGGTGATGCAGTGACAACTGTTGTCTTTCCTGTGATAAATGGTGTTTTCCTGTGATAAACATGCAAACCCTGGAGCAGAGCTTAGTTTATTAATTACATCGTTAAACACAGAGCAGATATAGAGTTGTTTTACACATTTGTCATGATTTATAGCTTCACAAAGCCATATCTTGATTAGATGAAACACCAAAACCAGTGTGCCATATTTGCCTGGAATACCCCAGCAACCAGGAAAGATGATGATTTTTTTTTTTGCATTTTTGGCAAACTTTGCAGAGTTCTGATGACAAACGGGTTATTTTTATTTCTCGTGTGGGTGGTACGCCGATTAGAATGTGTCACCTTGTGTCACCCGACTGTCTGAAACACTCATCGCCCCTTCCCCCCACTCTGGAATCGCTGATGCACCGCCCAACAAGCGGTTCCAGAAGGGGAAACACAGCACAAGAGGTTTATTACACACGGAGGCTGATCACGGCTCGGGAGCAGGGCGACCCTAAAGGCGAGGCACCCATGCATTTAAATAATCTATTGGGCCGACTCCTGCATTTGCATATCTGGGCACTTCCATGCCACTGGGGCACTATGATTCACTTCCCTACACCAGACAGTGCTCTTACGAGTATAAAACAGGGAGGATATAAAGCTTGTTTGACTGCTTGTTCCTTCTTGGATTCTTAAGGCGTGTGTAATAGACGTAAAGACATCTGACCGTGGAATTATTTTGCAGTTTCACTCCGGAAAGCAGGCGTTTTGTTCACAAGGAGGTACCTGACGGGCCTTTAAATGGAGAGGAAGACTGACATGCGTGTCAATTTAACAATTTGCCGGTTTCAGTTTGGAGGGGGGGTTTTTTGTGGTGTGCAGTGAAGCAGCAACACATGCTCTCTGCTTCTCACCCACCTCTCATGGATACTGTAATAGATACAGCCTCTGCAGGACTTGGGGATGGTCAGACTGCTCACCTGTTAAAACTGACTTACTCAGTCAATCTTTGACAAAGCATGCCGCTTGTTCTGCAAGCAAAGGATTTTCGGATTATCAGAGGGTGTTTATTATTTGGCGCCGTAGCTGTACGCGACACACAATGGAAAGTAATTAAATCTGAATTCTGACCTTATGTGGTGCTACAACAATTCTCTGTTGTATACTTCAAGTGTTTTTCTTAACAAATGTCGAGTGCTGATATCCAGCGGAGCACAACACCGACTCAACAGCAAGCGACGGGAAGGGAACGCGGGGTAGTCATGCTCACACCGCTGAGGTTATTGTGAGGATTGTCAGGGAAGAAGAAGAGCACAGAGGAGCAACAGAAATGAAAGATGTTAGTCTGCCAGTTTGTCACAAAGGCGGTGTGCTCCTGTGTGATAGACTGGCAGACCGTACCAGCTCTGTATCCTCTGGGACATGCAGGCGTCTGTTGTAGAGTGACATTCTTTAAAGAAGCTCTTCTTGCTTTATGAGGGCAGAGGGAAGCCGCTGGTTGTGTCTTATTAGGGGCTGCTTGTGTCTGCAAAAGGTTTATGACCTGAAACGGACAGAAAGCCCACAATCAACGTGATGACCTAGTGGATGGCAGCAGCAACGATACAGCAGATGGATCCTCTAAGTGGCGTCTGAGCGTATCTGAAAAGCTGCCCGAAACGTCTGTATAATGACGAGCAAAAACAAGGGTACTGCAGAAAGAAAAGAAACTGGAAAAGAGTTCAAATCAACCAGTCATTATTGTGTGTGACTAAACCATTTGATTCTGTGATGCAGACGGTGTTTTGTGCAGTTGTGTGGAAAAACTCATAAGGTCTTATGCAGAGAACCTGCACTACAGTTCTGTGAAAGTAGAGATTTTCTTTAATGCTTAACCATTTCAGACCTGAAAACAAGCTTAACCTTCATGCAGTCTTAAGAGACGGGGTCAATTTTCACCTTGTGCCCGGTCCAGTGAGGTCTCGCTGACCCTCCGTGCACTTTTACAAGTTTTTAGTGTGTGTTGTTTTGGGAACTGACGGTTTGATGGTCCTGAGCGCCAAGCTTTGACTGGAGTTCCATCATTTATGCCAAGTTGTCTTGATGTTAACTTAGCAAACACTTTGACCACCCAATCAAAATCCTACC
>NW_006800123.1:1066583-1126524 GCF_000485575.1 Poecilia formosa | reverse complement strand
TTTAAAATGCTGCTAGTTTAATGCCCGATGTAGCATAATATGTGTCTTCCAAAAACACTTTTGTTGGGTCTGTAGAATATTTTCCTGAAAGTCTTGAGGATCATAAAAATGTTTTTGGACCATCATATTTTTGTGTGTTTTGGGCATCAGTGGTTTTCACCTTGAGACTCTTCACTGGATACCATTTATGTGCATAAGCAGTTGCTTACCAACATCAGGTGGGCTTGTTTTGGTTTTCTTTGTTTCTCTTAAGTTAAGTCACCATCTAAATACATGCATTTTGTATTTACTGAATTTATTTTTTGCATAGTTTTGATGATCTGAATTATTTACAATAAGTGTGACAAAAGTTCACTGGTATGAATATCTTATCTGAAGTAGACAATGCAAATGTCGTTTTACATTAAATGTTTAAAAATCTAAAATGAAAGCTATTTTGTTTTTTTGGTACCTTTTTTGTTATGCAAAAGAATCACCACTGCGCTGACCATAAGATCCCAATTTTTGCTTAAGTTTATTAAGGAAACATTTCATTGGACTTCATACACACTTTGCCGCACCAGGATGATTTCCAATTACTTTTCCATTACATATTCCCTTCATCTGAACTGTTTGAGTTTTATAGCGTGTTTGCAAATGATCCAGTGGCAAAACTGTAATTTGAAAGAGTAACTAGAACAGCAAAGATGTTCTTGTTTGTTCCTTAACCGAGGGCACAGTCTCTGAATCTCATTTACGGGGATTCAGTTGAGACTGCACTAGGGTTTAGAGCCTGGCTTTCAGATTCATCCCAATTCAAATACACTAGTATTAGACGATTATCTGGCGAGAAGGCAGTGTTCCAAAACATCTCAAAGGTGTCAGGTGAAGCGTTGGTAAAGGCTCTGAACCCTATTCAACTTCTTCTATAAAACTCTTGATGGGTAAACAGTTTTTTTTCCCATGGACTCTATGCTTTGTACTTGCATGTTTCAAGTTAAACCATGGAAAGATGACAAGTGAGAGAACCTTTAACACTTGGAGATGGAAAAAAAGTAGAGATTTAGGTACAGTATATATTTTTACTAGGGATGTCTTGAAACTAAGCTTTATGGCGGCAGCAGCTTGGGTTTCATCTGAAGCTATTATGTTTATACTTCTGTTTCAGTTGTGTGATGTCAAAATACAACCTTTGATAATTAAACACAGACAGTATGCATGTCATGCAAAAAAAAAAAAAAAAATCCCCTCAGAGAAGTTTGTAAAATCTCTTTTGTGAGAATATATATTATTAACATGTCTAAGGCAAATGATGACTTTACATGGACTTTTTCTGTTGAGAGAATTTGTGCATTTCTCTCCTTTAAACAACACATTTTGCTTTCATAGGAGATCTCTTGTGTACAAGCTTGAACAACTGCCAGTAACAATCCTGCATCCTTAAATCAAAACACAGCATTTTCAAAATCCTTGTTCCAATGTTTTGCTGAACATTTCTTTGCTCTTCTATTCTTTTTATTTTATTTATTTATTTTGCTGTTGTACGCTGGCGACTCAGGGGCAAAACAAGTTTAAAAAGAATGAATGTATTAATAGTTTGGAAAAATACCTCAGGAAAGCAAAAACATGTTGTGTCCTGCAGAGTAAAAAAATAATAGCAGTGGAGGGTATATCCATGGCAGAGGTCAACGCCTCACTAAATAGCTTTCTTGACTTTATGTGCTCTAACTTTTGCTTCAGATGCTGTTTGTGTTTCCTAGATACTGATGCTAATTAACAGTCTCCAGTGTATAAGTCTATAAGCTTCTATGAGCCACATTTTTGGACTGTGATGATGCTAATATAGTTCATTGAAAAGGAATGCATATTCAAACGTTTATTAGGCTTGTATTTAAAAGATCAACACAAAGTATTTGGGACGACAAAGAGAAAGTATGCAGGCTCTTCTACTTCCATTTTAATCACCCTGGGTGGCGACGTGTCTGTGGACGCATCGTGTTATCACATCGGGTTTATATCTGGACTTTTTCTGTCCATGACTCTGGCTGTATGTTTAGGGCTTTTTCTCCTGTTGGTCAACCACTTTGCCCACACTTTAAGTTTTTTCCAGCTGGTAACAGACTGTTATTCATCCTCCCTTAAACTTACCACTTTTCTTCTCACTGCTGATGGGGGGAAAAAAAAAAAAAAAATCTTACCCTGGTCAAAAACTTTCAAATAATTTTGGCCCATCTGACTTCAGGTTATGGCAAAAAGCAGGATTAGAAATGATTGAGGTACCTTAACTTAATGCATGTTCACTTCTCTCCTGTATTTTGTCACCATTGCTGGTAAACCTTGAAACTGAACTGAACATGCCCTATATGTCAGATAAAAGCTCAGCATTAAGAAAGCACTGGCTCAATCAATTTTGTGAAGTAGGATAAAAAAGAAAAGGAAATCACCTCAGCAGAAATAATTTGTTATTCTGTAGATGAAGAATTTCAGAACGTTACAGTTCCAAATGCAATGCTTCCTGACTGCTTATTTCTAAAGTTTTGTCAACTGATATTCTATAAAATGAATATTATTCTGCTGATTTATAACCTGGTAAGAGTTTATATACTTGGATCCTTGTTTCTGATCTTTTATTGGTAACCTTAAAGTAATGGGTGTCTGCTAGTTTTCCTTTAGGTCCCGATCTCTGAAAATGTAAACATTATAGTGTGCTATGACAATGTACCAGGAGCATGTTTATTCTAAACTCCCTTGCGCCTGATGATTGATTTCTGTTAGCTCTAAGTGCTGACTCAGTCGAAAGAAGAAAGTCGTCTGAAGGGGGAACAAATGGGCTGAGAGATGCACACACACAACCATCAAAGAAGTTGAGCTCAGACCAACTGCAATGGCTTTGATCTGCCTGCAAAGTCCTTTGCATTATTCTGAGTCATTGTAATTTGTTTTCGTTTGCAGTCTAATCTTTAAGTTTCAGTCGGCTATGTTTGTTTTTGCCTTCACACACCTACATGGAGGCCAAAACTCAGCTTATCCAGCAAGATTACTCTCATACTGTTTTATAATTTGTATAAAAATCCATATGAACAAACCACCAAAATATTCAGAGGCCAGTAAGAACGAAATGCATGTCGCATGGATCTTATTTTTTTCTTTTTTCCTTCAAAGTTTCCTCAACTTTTGGACATGTATTTAATACTCCAAATTGTCATCTTTCAAAGAGAAAGAGGGCTAGGTAGAAGAAAACATTTGAATGAAGTTAAATCTTTATTCACCTGATAACACTCTACGTTTGTTGAATTTTATTTTATTTACATTCTTGTTTCAATATTGAACTGAAATATACTTGATACTACAAATTAATAATTTAGCCTATTAGATGCAATATAATCTGATCACTCAAAGTGCCAATATTTGTATTTTGAGAGAAGTTTTATATATCCCGTTCCTTTCTATTACGCGTATAATTAAGTCTTGTTTTTGAAGATTTTTAATACATGCATGCAATCAAGTGGCTCATCAATACCTACAATTTAGAGATTTATGAAACCTTGAACGCTCATCATTTTCCTTCCACTTTCTGTGGTATTACTTTGTGTGTTGATAAAGGTGAAATCCCAATAACATAAATTTTGCTGTTTATAAAGTGACAAAACAGCTAAATGACTTTTCAATGCATGGCTTAAACAACTTAAAAACTATTTTCCCAGTTTGCTGAAATACCGAAAAGCCGTTTGCCTATTGAAAAGGCAAAACCCGTGTCCATGAATTTGCTTGTGATGGTCACTGATGAATAACTACTGTAAATACTCCTTTTGTGATAGTCAATTTTCACATACTAACTTTTCACGGCTGTATAAAGTGACCGTGGTAAATCATTTCACTACTTTTTCCTCAATCAGCGAAACTTTTGTACTTCCTGAAAGCCTGAATGCCTCCCCCAGGACCTGAGCTCTTTCAGTGATTAGGGTAGCTGAACTCTTGCACAGTGGGCTTTTTGAATTAAGCCCCCCGCCTCTTTGTGGTAGGCCACTCACCAGGCTGATGTTGCAGGCTAATTGGCCTCAGGGTTGGTGAGCAGTGTTCACCAACGGTCCTCAGGGATCAGGATAAACCGGTAGAAGGAAAGGGTTGCTGTGCCTCCCCTACTGTCAGTGGCCACTCAAGGCATGGACTGCTAGTCCTTATAACTAACCCCTGCTGTGTGTGGTCAGGACCCGGGCTTTAGCCGTAAGAAAAACAGGAAATTATTCAGAGTTCATGTTGGAGGAGATAAAAAAGTAAAAATACAGTAACTGGAGATAAGACACTGTGGACTAATTGCAGACTGCAAAAGTTGGAAATGTAACTTTTGTGCAGTTTACAGACTAAAAACAAAAATACAAAGCCTTCATCTGTGAGTAAAATTACTGCTGTTTGTCCTTTTTATTTATCTTTTGTGTTTTCCTTTCTCTAAATTTGTTTTCATGCTTGAGACATGTCTCATTTTACATTATTCTGACAGTATAGCCCTTTTCTATTTGTCAAACCCACCAAGACCCGTTCAGAGATTTTCCTTTAGCCATCGATTGGTAAGAAGGGACGGGGCCCACATGGCATCACACAAAACAACCACATAAATGATCTCTAAAACATGTGGCGTCCGTACGTATGTATTCATCACCCTTCACTTTGAAGTCCTTACATAAAACATGGCAGAAAAATAACCGTTTTATCATCTTAGGTGCACCATATTGGACAAATGGACTTTTCTACCCATGTTGACCATAAACGTCCAGTTAAGGACTTTTATGCTACATGTCACATTCACACACCAAATGACACACAACATGCAGGCATGCAGCATCTTACCCAAGGGATCTCTAAACTATAACTAACCAGAGTACACCCAAGCTGCCTCAGGCTCTTCTTTATTAAACGTGTTTTTAAATGTCATTCTCAAAATGAATTTGCTAGAAGTCCAAACATTTAGATATTAGTTCTTAATCTCTACTCCAATATCTTCAAGATGATGGACGTATGCAGAGGTTTAGACTTTTTCTTGTGAAAGAGAACATTTGATTATGCAAAAAAACACATTTTTTGGTTTCTGCTTTTGCAAAATTATTTTTGCTAATTGTGTCCTATAAATACAAAGCACAAAAAAAAAGGAGAAAAACATTGCAAATGGCCCAGAAAGCTCCAGCAACTAATACAATTGTTTCCCCTAAACTTTGAACTTAAGGTACAAAATACAAACTTTGCTCCCCAACCTTGCTTTATAAGGATATTTGATCGTAACCCCGATGAGCCTCCATTCAGGACAAATGAGTCCTTTAGGATGCCTTAAAACCTGCACAACACATAAGTAAAAGGTCCCCTTGTGGTAATTCCAGGTTAGAAGACCTGAGGGCATACCCACGTCTCCGGACCCTTTTTACTGCAGCACATGGCCTGCCATTTAATACGCAGGCAGTGGAGAACAAGCATAACAGTAATGAGGGCAATGATTTTATGCTAGTAGCAAACCTTGTTGTTTAACTGGAATCACAAGCTGAAATGACAAGCAGAAGAATCATGTCGGAGTGTGTGTGTGAAGGCACCAGTTAAATTTACAGTGCCGTAAACGAGGCATGGGAAGGCAAAGACTCTGCCATGGTATGAGAAAGTATTTCACCCCTCACAGTTGTCTTCCTCTGTTGCTCTTTTTTTTTTTGTCACAGTCCAAGAAATTTTAAGATCAAAGATCTGGGTTGATGTGAAAATGTTTAAATAATTTAATTTAATAAATAGCAACATGCTGTGTACAGGGAAGCAAAATGGATGCTACACTTATCAACTCTCCTGTTGGGCAGTCAGTGCTGGCGAATTATTACAAGCGGCCTAACGGTGACTAATGCTGCTGTGGCACAGTTTTTTTTTTGATGGATACTGATTTTTATTCACAAGAAATATGTTAATTGATAAGCTGCTTATGTACATGTTGCATGAATCAACTGAGGCATTTTGTTAAACTTTTAACTGGTTGAAAGTTCAATTAACACAACAGCACTGAGATCTGTCAGTTTTATTTAGACCATTGTTTATTGGATTCACCCCTTCTTTCTTATGGCCCTAAATTATATATATAGTCTGTCACACACAAGGATGTAAACGTGGGATGACATCAGATGAGACTGTTCACACAGAAAAAAGTCAAATAAGTATATAATTTAGAACAGTGACGTGCGGTCAGGGGAGGCAGGTGAGGCAGAGCCTCACCTGTCATCATGAAAAATAATATATAATAATAAAACCATTTATATTGCTATTTTCACCCTGTGGTTTGTACTATAAAGTATCTATTTTTTACTTAGCTTAACCAATTATAATGATTTTTTTCTTCAAAATCGCTGGATTTTCGCATTTTCCCATTTAAATGCTCAGAAGCGAAGCCGGTGAGGCAGCAGCGAGCTGAGCCTCACCTGGGATTGCGCAACCTCTCGCTAACTGTACTGGCTGCCATCCTATGGGAGCATGTTCGTCCTGTCTGTACGCCGGTAATAAAATGGCTAAAAAACATTAAATATATGGACTGATTTTCCATAATTTAGCTTATGTGTATAATGTACAGTGTTTTTCTGTCACCAACTGTGTGTGTATCGTGTTTTGTGTGAGGAGGAGCGATCAGAAACGGCAGAAAACAGACTCCAGGTGAGGCAGGCAGTTCTCTTGCCTCATGGTAGGGGGCGCTCATGATCCCAGATATTGTGACTGCACAACTGCAGAGTAAGACACAGTGAGCTAGCCATGGAGCTAGCCATACAGTAAATAAGTAAAGTACAGCGATAGATTTGTTTTCTCCTCTCCTCCGACGTAAACATGAAAGACTGCATTTCTACACTTAAACAGTTTTCTAAAGTGGATTTTCATTTGAAGCAGGAGATAATAACTAAAGGAAGACCAACACCGGAGCTGAAAGTTTTGCTTCGAGACAGTTTGACGATTCTCAGACGGAGTAGAAAAGACATGCCGAGGATAGTCTTGGCTTTGGATGAACGGATATTTTTGTGCAGAATTAGCGGTGCATGGATTTCATTGATAGATAAAGGTAAGACAGCAGTAAGATGTTTTTTTTTTTTAAATGAAATGTGCGTTTTTTAGGGCCGTTTGTATGTCTAAATAATTCAGTAAAGTAGAAGCGGTAGCTAATCTACCACAGCATTATTTATTTATTAAACATTAAGCCTAAAACGTACTACAACAACCGACTGAATGTTCTGTGTGCAAAATTCTTGAATGTTTTTTGGTGTTAAATCCTAAAACATGAAGTGGCATTGTTGTCAGTTGCTATGGCAACGAGTCTGCGTAGCTTGGCGAATACAGATCACTTTGCTGTGGATCATAGCACAAAATCAATACCTACATTTCTAAGTTTCACTGAGTTAACGCGGCTATGGATGACATGTAAATGATTAGTCTTTTTGCCCTCCAGCCTTGTATGCTTGCGCGAAATTTCCGTACGTCCAATAATACGTGTGGTGTCAAAGTCATAAGTCAGTGCCTTACCAGCAATGAACCTCACCGCACGTCACTGATTTAGAACCACACACATAAAAAAAAAAAAAAAAAAAAATCTGGATCTAATTAGGAAAAAAAAAATAATTGTGCTGTAAATACTGTCATATTAAAAAGGTCACATATGGGCAAAAGCAATGTAGGTTTCTTCCATTTTTGTCTGGTGTTCCCTAATTTAACCTATATAGATTATGGAGCACAAGCAAACCACTATAAGGGCCGTTATTTAGATGGAAACGTTGAATAATGGTGACCCAAGTAAATCCAAGAGTAGATTAGTGACTGACCAAGAACATTTAAATAACTGCAGACCTCACTTAGTTAAGGTCAGTGTTGGTCTTCAGGAATTAAGAAAAAGTTTTATTTGTACCACACTGTTTTGCCAATAGACAGGCACTTAGACTTCTATAAGGTTTCTAAAAGTTGGAACTTATAACCTTGTATGTTTGGTATGAAGTATTGACTATTTTTTTCACACAATATCTGCAAACTGAAGGTTGTGAAGTTTATCCTTGGAGAGGTGGATGCAGCCTGAAAAGTGTTTTTACTATTTAGTATAATGTAAGAACATTGCTATTGTATTTGATTCTCAGCCACAACAGCAAAATCAGGCAGTAGTGATGGACAGCTGAGAAGGAAAGTAGGTGAAAAACATTTTTTCTTAACAGATTCCACAGGAATTTTAAATAAGAAAAAGCACATTGAAACTGTCTAAATTCGCGGAGATGCATTATTAGAGGTGATGATGAAATGGGAGCAGAATGCTGTAGAAGGTGACTTTGAGAGCTTAATTTACTGTCAGGGGAAAATAAAAGGGGTGACAGGTGAGAGAGAACATCATAAAGATGAAACTGAGGGAGCAGCTGTCACAAAGTGTTTCTGTGTTTTATGAAACATGGAAAGACTCCTATGCTTACAGTTATGTCTGTACTCGCCCGATGTAAAGTCCTTGCAGAAATAAAAACTGGAGAAGGATGTGCGGACAATCGGATCGTGAACTAATGTAAGAAACGCACCTTTCTTTCCTGCTTGCATGTAAAAATTGTAATCAAGGATTTGTAGTGCTTCCTAAAAATACAAATATCCATGCTAATATGGTAGGTTTTTGGTCATTTATTTATTTTACCTTTGATGTGGGCATTTATCCTGTGCAATTTAACAAAAACAAACAAAAAAAAAAAAAAAACGATAAACAAAAGAAAAACGGTCAGAGGGAAATGTAATTAAAACTAAAAAAGCTTCACTTTAAACTAATATTTCATCAAAGCACATTTTCATCCAATTGCATCAGTGATCTTTGTCAGGAGTCTATCAGCGTGCCACATCTTGACTCAAAATTTGACTTGCAGAAGTTCTCCAAATTCATTTATGTGACGATATATCACGTCCACAGTCTTCTTTAGAGCCGTTTTTCTGTCACTCCGCTTTCCCCCCCAGTATATCCATCCATTTATTGATTTGGATGCTGACTTTGACTCCTCATCTTAAGCTTTCCAGCAGAAACCTGGAGGTTTTTGTGTTAAAGCAGACTACTGACAAATTCAAAACTTTATCATTTATAATAGAACAGTTCCAGCTGAAGAAAATCAGACCCACAACATAATTCTGCCACTACCATGTTTCACAGTGTGTTTGCTCTACTTTGTGATGTGTAGTGCTTTTTCTGTTGCAGACACACCTTCTGAATTATATTCCAAACACTTTTGTGTGTGGCGCTCTCACGTTATGAAATATATTTTAATATCCTAAATGAGATTTGACATTAATTTCTTTTTGTCTCGGATTTATTAATTACTTCTTGTGAATCTTTAAGCAGCGTGCTGCAGAAAGCTGGCAAATGAATGCAAACATGCGCCGTCTTTGGAGATTTGCAGCACAATTCAATAAGGTTTAGGATTATGACAAATCAACGACGGCTCAAGCATCACAGTTCTAGGGTGGCACTCTAATTTAAACTTGAAGTCACAAGGGCATGTTTTGGATGAATAACGTACCAGACTCGTGCTGGAAGATGGTGAATTTCCGTCCGTTTTTCCTCGTTTGTGTGACAAGCGAGTCCACTTTCTTGTTGCTAATACCCAATTAGGGAGATGATTATTGATTGAGGTGTTTAAAGTTGACTGCTAATCTCCCTTCTGTCAGGCTGAGGCGATCAATAGGTGAACGTAATGAGCAACCTGGTTCCTCGGCGCTAATAAACAGAATTAGATTCTGACCGGGGTACATATTTGTAAACCAATAGATGGGCAGAGTCAAGCCTCGCATATCTGTTTTCTTCTTTCAGAAAGCAACTTTAAGCACACATGACAAATGGCATTGTCAAGCTGGGGAAAAAAAAACAAACAAAAAAAAAACAACTATTCAACTTCTTTGCTAGCAGCAATGCTAATGTCATCAACAAGCACTGATGTCTGCTCAGAACACCTGTTTTGCTCCATAATCTGTTGTATGGACATCTATGGAACAGTTTTAGCGCTTGCATTTAAATTTCCAACGCCCCTGGGTGCCTATAAACAAAGCCTGATTAAGAGTGAAGGTAAGCTAATGCCACCAAATGCAAGAGAACAGCATGATTATGGCTAATTACTTCCAGAAGGCAATTTTCTCCCCCTTACACTTCGTTTTACTAACTTTATGATGAAAGTTAGTCATGACTGAACAAGTGACTGTATTTGACCCACCAAGGTCAGTTAAACAATAAAACGGAGCAGAAAGCCTTTATGCAAGATGTAATTCGCTTCAAGGACGGAACAATTGTTCTTCACATTCGGATGCAACCAAGTGATCAGATTTAATACTCGCAGAAAGGCATTTGTGACTTTATTTAACATTATTCTTCCATCCTGTGAAAAACACATATATATGTACCCAAAACTAACAAATGTCACCTGTTTTAGTGTAGAGAATAATGTCATGTTGCCTCCTTGTTGTCACTTTTCTCTGAAAAGATGCTACACGGCGCCACGCTGCAGTCTCTAAGGGCCTCCTCACTCTGTTTTTCAGATGCGGTATTAAAATGCAGGCAAACTTTAGGAAATATGACACACTCTGCAGCACATTAAATCTTGACTTCTGGGATTGGTGGCAGCCACAAATACAAGAACTGTCTGCATGGTGATAAATAAAACCATGGGGGCTGTACCTTTATGTAAGAGAGATCTATAAGCTCCCTTGTATTCAAATGAGTCGATGCAACCACTTCCTACTTGCTCTTATGAGCTACTGCATAATGGTGTTTATGGATTAAATGACATTCATGTAGCTGCTAATATGGCACAAACGGGTAACATTCCCAATAAATCCTCTTTAAAATAAATGTAATCTACAGGCACTTTGCAAAAAAAAGGTAAATTAATTCCTTTTTTGGAATTAATAAAATGATTATTATTCTTAACGTCAAATAATTCGGTTTGTTTATTTATATATGTGGGTGTTTATGAGGAAACCCAGCAGATTGCTGCAAGTTGCTCCTGAACAATCATGTGTTGACAGATCCACCCCGTTGAGCATGCATGTAGCGACAACAAACATGAAAAATAAATGGTTAACGGGAAGAAACCTGCAGCAGAACCAGAACGGCACAGTGAGAGCAGGATTGTAATTTCAAACATGGTAGCGAGATTTTATTTCTACAAATGCCATCAGGAAAAACGACTTAAGATTCTGATTTGTTAGTTTTCTTATTGTCAACCTGAAGTTTATTCTGTTTTTACGATTGCATTGTCGGAGGCTCTGCTGTCTTTCAGCTGAGACTGACTGAAGTAATGCCCACATTACTGCAGAAAAGTCTGTCCATCATCACCCTTGAGTAAAACATCAAGACACCAAAATCCTTCTGCTTGAGGCAGAGACTGACCCTCAAACATGAGAACATTTCTTCAGATGTATTTAGCCTTCTTGTGCGTGTATAAACTAATATCCAGTTGTACAGACACCATTTCTAAAACATGTTTCATATCTGCGGTGCATGAATTCGAATCAAATGTGTGGAATATCTTTGAACAGGTGTTCCAGCCCGAGACGCTAGAAGATGCCACAAACCCTCAGTAGTTCTTGCCTCAGAAACAGGATGTTTGATGTTTCTGATTAACTAAAGCCCAGGAATGGGCCTGATCCCTTCATACCATTAATCTGGTTGGTATGGGTCCAAGATACTTCTCACTTTCTGGTTTAAGCAAAATCCTGGCAGAACAGCACGTCTGCTGAGCTTAACAAAAAAACTCGATGGACAACGTAGAGAAGCATTGTTGTAATGACGTGATGAAGGGGGATTATAGGAAAGGATAAGAGGTTCTTAAAGGGACAGAGGCCAATTTTAGATGTCAGATATGACTGAGGTGCATATACAGCATTTTTATAACAGACAACGTAGTTATGTGATTGTTTTAAAAAATGGCAGAGTTTACCTGAGACTGCATAATAACCCTTGTTGATAGCTTTGTTTCACGTGACGGTGTTTTAATTGTAACAATACAGATGAAAACATGTTTCATAACCCAGTGCTAAGCATTGCTCTTTGCCATATTTTCCGTTCTTGCATCCATTTGAATGACGCTTGTGAATTTTCTTCATCCCGGGGTTTGGAATAATTTCATCATAACATTTCATCTTCACAGAGCAGATTTTCACTTTGTGCCCTTGTTTCAGCGCACTGTGCTGTTCTTCTGAACAATGTCTGGAATGAGCTGCTGTGCTCAGACATTTAGTGAGAAATGCTCTGCAACCAGCAAAATATTTACTACCTCCAACCTAAAAGAAGAACAGCTGCTTTTTCTCACAGAGCCGAGTTGATTAAACTGCATACTGTCCGTATTTTGAACTGTTAATAACTGAATTGCCAAACTGATGTCGTTTTTGTTGAGTCTGCTGTTTTTTTCTAATACTTTGCTATACCTAAAAATTATTCAGTGTAGAAATTTATTTTTTGTACCTCAACAGGGGATAATGATACTGGACTGCTATTATTTTAAACATGGCTGCATGTGTTGACACTAAATGCATGTTTTCTTTTTTTTTTTTCTTTTTTTTTTTTTTAAGATAATTGGCAACAGAAGTCCTAACATGTTGTGCCAGGTGAAAACCAAACCAGATCCCATAACGCATCTATGTCCAAGTAGGTTTGCTTTTACCAATTTCTACTTTTAGCAACTTTTTACTCTGTTTGGCTGCACCATGTTTTTTTTTTTTAAAGGTTGTCCATGTTGTGCAATAGAAATGTACATTAATAAAACATACACACACTTCCTAATCGTGCAATCAAGTACTTACAAGTCAACACTTTCAACTGGTTTAGCTTGCACTTTGCCTTCGTTCTGTAAGTTTGGACTTTCATCACTCGCCAGCATCTTTGGAGAGTCTTTTTTTTTTTTTTTTTAAACAGGTAAACTCCTGTAAAACTTTTGCCTCCTCATTTGCAAAGCTAGGTTAAGCTTATGTAAAAGAGATGCATTTCTGAGTACATTGGAGGCCCAGGAACAAACATTTCCCTCTCCTTCCCTCCCCTTGACAGACGAGTGACAGCTATTTAAATGCGAACTGTCATTAACAAACACAACCCTGCGCGACACCTGCTTTAATCACGGCAACAAAGGCGCAGCGAGTGGCCGAGTAGGAGCCCCCTCTGCGTGTGATATTCAAATGATTGGGAGGTGCAACATACAAAAACAACAACATCAAAGAATAGGCTGTGCAGGGAGAGAGATATGCTGCGCCATGTGCCTCCCACCACCACTATTAATCAGCTTCATTTTTTTTTAAAGAGAATAAAGTGTGAAAGGGCTCAAAGTCACTAAATCACTTAGCCTCGCAACGGCATATGATTATTATGCTTCTTTTAACATGGGGCTTCTTTTTCTTCAGATATTCATGAGAGTTTAAGAAAGTTGTTATAAACGGCTGCATGGGAAACATTAAAAAAAAAAGAAAATAACAGGAAACATTTGCTAGTTAGGCAAATGTCTTTGACTTGTTTTGCTACTTGGTCGTGGTCCTAACTGGTGTTGTTCGGCCCGGTCATAATTTAAATGAGGAAGTCATTGGGCTGAGACATCTTGCGTCCAGGCCAAGGCCTGTGCACTTGTAAACTAATGCATTGCATTTGTTTTGATTAGTCGCTGTCTTTTTCTTTGCTTTTCTTTCCAAACACCCCTCCCCCCCTCCAGCGCCCACCGACGGCGACTGCAGCGGAACATCAAGCCGTGTTTGCAGCAAGTTTCCCCTTTGTTTGCTCTGCCGCAAATTTGCACAGATTAAGATCAGCAAATGAAGATAAACATTTCAGAGCGTTTCCATCGCCCGTTTGTTCCTCAGCGATGTGTATCGTCAGTAAATATAAATCCCGGGCTGCAAAAGGCTGCAGCGACTCGCAAATGTTCAAGGAAACTAAATCCCCACACAGCAACGTGTCCTACACTGTCCTGTCACATGTCGATCATAGATACGAGTGATATATTTTAATGATGTAAACATTCACAGTTGTAAGTTGCAAAATGATTCTAATTCTACCCTGGAAGAAGAATTGTAAGACCTCAACCATGTGTATTTTGTAGTAATTAAGCCTCTGATTTAACTTTGGCTGGAATGTTTGTCACTCTTTTTCTTTCATGCAAATAGTTTTTCCTGACACAGGACCCAGCTTTTAAACACTGATTTTTACATTTTCAGTACAACTGAGTCCTTTCCAAACTGCTTTTGCTGTGCAAACAACCAGGAGTGTCTAAGTTTCAGCCACCCAGTCGCTCTTTCTTTATTTTTCCAGCCGTTACGTAGAACTCATCAGTGACGGCGTCATTAAAGCGTGTAAAGTCCCATTGCATGATGCTTCCATCACCATGCTTGACAGTTCAGTTTTCTTAGGTTTGAATGTATCACCTTGACTTCTCCACATGTAATCCTTCTCATGGTGGCAAAAACGACCTGAGACTCAGTTTGACTATCATGTTTCTCTTCACGATTTTCAGTTTAGCTTAAAAGGATCTGCAAATTTTAGTTGGTGTTGGTTCCAGAGAGAGGACTTCTGTATTGACCAACTTCCTCTCAGTCCAAGCAGATGTAAAACGGCTTTAACTGCCAATAGAGACATTAGAAATTGCGCATCTGGATTTCTGGTTGGTTCTTGAACATCCCAAACTGTCTTTCCCTTGTGTTTGACGGTTTTTATCAGATGGTTAAAACTTAAACATGTGAGACTATTTTGCTTGCAGTGACACTGATGCATTAGATATTGTGAATTACTAACCAATAATTAAAAAAAAAATCTTTAAATCCCCCAGCTGGCTGGCTAGAAGATCACAGGATCTTCCAACATGATAATGATCCCAGAGACGCATCAAATGTGTGGTTTTGGAGTGGATGACATAAAGCAGCACTAAGCTTTCTGCAATGGGCTATACAGCAACCCCATTTAATATTCAGGCTTTGTGATTGAAACCCAGGTCTATGCCAAGAGACCAGCGAATTCAAACTAATTCTACCATTCCACCAGAGCGTGTAAATATCCAGCTGGAAAGCCTGGTGATGCAGAAAGTGTGCGGTCTCTTTGCAACTTGATAAAGAACATTCACCAAGTATTAATGAGGGGGAAATGCAAATAATCAACAATACATTTTAAATTGTGCAGCCACTTTTGTTTATATAATATATTGCAATAAAGTTAATGCATCATGTTTTTATTTTTTTTTTTAGTTGAGGCATTGCTTCTTTTTGGGACAATTATTCCTTCTGGCTTTGGAAGCTGCGCAGCTGGAAGGATTTACCCTTTTTTAAACTTTTCAACAGTAGTAGTTACCATGTGTAACTATGGTGACAAGCTGCTTTATTTTTTATTTATTTTTTATTTTTTTACAACCAGGAGAAGCTGCTTTACATTTCAAAAGCTCAACTATGACCAGAGTTGAAAAAGAGGCTTCATGGATGCGGAGCAGGGCCAAAGAGAAGTTCAAACATCTCTTCTGTTCATCATAACAGGCAGAGATGATAATCCTGACTCCATTTCTCTGCCCGGCTTTCTGACCACACGGTCAGAGACTTAAAAAGGAGTGGCAGAAGTAAATGAGTCATGTATGAAGAAAATGTGTCTTCTTCACTGCTTCATCATCGTCCACATGTTTCTGGAAGATATTTGTTAAATGTTGAGCTACAACAACATTTAACATTCCTTTGCTGTTAGTAAGGTATTTTTTAATTCAATTTAATTAAAATTCTTCAATAAATCCCACATTTTTTTTTTTTTTTTTTAAAGTTATATATGTATGGTAAAATACACGCCAGTCTCTGCAGACCTGTAAAGGAAGTGAGGGAGAATTCATTTAATTTCTTCTAAATCCTCTTTGAAATGCACTTCCGCGAAAGATAAAAACACATTTTAAGAAACCAACCTGCTGGGAACCCTTATGAATATAAACCGCTAACTCCACAACCCACCATTTCTCTCACATATGGCACTAATCTGACCAAATCCTGAAGAGAGGCATACATCTGGGCAGCAGTCCAAGCAGCAGAAGACACCTGCATAGCTGTTAATTGCCTCGGCACAAGTTTGGAACCAGAGTAACTGTAATTATTAAGACATCTGGCACAAGAAGGGAATACATCATGAGCCTCTTTGACTAATCAAATTTAATCACACAACCAAGCTGTTGGCGATAATTAATGGCCGCGGATTACAACTTCAGTCATCTGTCGATTGTTTGTCATAAAAGTTGTAATCACAATGTTTCACACTTAAACATATAAAGGTTCAAGAAAAAGTGATTGTCAAAGTAAATGATTAGCTGCTTTGTTTTTTGTTTTTTTGCTTCAGAGAAGGTTTACTTTTTAATTATTTGTTGCTGTAATTTAAGTGAACTGCATCTTTGAAACTAACAAAATCATTTCTTGTGACGGAACGTTAGAAAAGGTTGTGATTCTGACCCACACTCATTAGTTTTCCAGATCTTTTGTGAGAAGTTTGTTAATCGTGTTAGAGGAGCAAGAAGTTTGGGAGCAACTTCAAATCAAAACAAAGATATTTACCCTGGTTTTTCTTTTGGTAAATTAGTAAAATGTAAAACTTGCATCAAACATGGCAGAGAGAAGGATCTGCTGGAAAAAACATGTTTTTTTTTTCTTTTTGATAAAGTGAGTTAATGTATGGCAGATAAAAATTTAACTGTTTAATTTTATAACATTTTGTTAGCAGTATTTTTCTAAAAGGCTATCCTTTAGAACATAAGTTTTCTCTTTTCTTTGTAATTCATTTTGAGACTCAAGTTAAATCAGGAGGATATGGAGATGATTAATTTTGAACAACTCGTTAGGAAGCATTCCTGAACGAGTTTAGTTCAGAATGACTGGTTTTTATTTTAAAACAAATTTAAGAAGCTGTGTAAAGTTGTGAATGTTGCGTTTTTGCAGAATAGAGAATGATTCATGTTTTACTTCCTCCACTCTCATCATTCCTTACTGAGGAGATTTAACCTTCAAAGTCTAGCTGAAAGATTTTCTAGGTTTGTCGAGGTTGAAATTGGAATTTATGTGAATCCAACTGTGGGAAAAATCTGGTGTTTCTAGTAGAAAACAATGCATTCAAAAGAAGAAAGTGGAAATGTATATTATATTTAGATTTAAAATGAAAAAAATATATCTGTATTTTGATAAAAGGCAGTGCGTTGGTGCATTAGGTGGCTCCACCGTGTGCAGAGGCCACATTCCTAGTTTTGATCCTCCGTCTCGGTACATTTGCTGCATGTCTCCCATTTTTCTCTCCACTATTTATTTGGTCAAGTTTAATGTTCATTAAATTCGGTGGCATCAAAACTTTTTTAAAACAAAACAGCCTTTTGGAAAAAATGTTATTGCCATTCTAGAAATTAAACTCTTCTTGTATTTGCTGATCAGCTTCATCAGTGACTTTTTGTTTTTGGTCTGTTCTTGGGTTATTTTTAAATTGGGGAATAATTTGCTGTTTTTTTGCCTACTTCATGTTGTCATAGTACTATTTAAGTTATTAATTGATTCTAAAATTCAGATGATAATCAGACCTGGGTGTGGCTGGAGAAATGTAAAAACAGTTTTTCAGTGATGTGCTACTTGAAAACTGTACATGATGTAACCTGGTGCACCTCAAATGAAAAATTGTTTCCTTTCAAATTTTTTACTATTGGTCCTCCAGTTTGCACAGGATGTCCTGTGTCGGATGCTAAGCTAGGTTTTAAATTAAATGGAGAACACAGGACACCATGAAGCCAAAATATGGGATTGGAAATTCAACTTCTTTATAATTAGACAGGCTCTGATGATCCTCCAAAACATGCTGGTTGCAAAATCTAAAAAAAAAAAAAAGTTTGGCTGCAAACAGGCAGCTTGTTCTGCAACCAGCCAAATTTCCTTTATATAGTGTCATAAAACTCATAAAGCCAAGATCAGGAGGAGATTTGGGAGCTTTTCAGTCCGATAGAAACCCATGATATCCAGGAATCAGACAATCTAGCTGACATTTAGCTGAAAAATTGGTGGAAGTCACTTTAATATAAAGCCATCGATTCCTTCTTGATAATAACAATTGTTAAAAAAAAAAGACAACCCTGCCCCTGGCATTTTATTATTTATTTTTGTGCTATTATTTTGGTTAGTAGTACAAAAATACATTTCCAGACATGGCTGTTTCTATTTTCTTTTGATGTTAAGGCATTTAGTATTCACATGACAAGTTATCCAGTGTACAAAACAGACATTTTTCTAAGTACAAGTAAAAAAACAACAATAATATATATATTTTTAATACAACAAACTCCTTACAACATTAAAAGTTACTAAATGGCAGCAGTAGTAGTTGCGGTAAAAAAAAATACACTTGAGAACTCAACAGATTCCACTTTAATTCAGCCAATGTAATTATTTTATTTACATGGCAGATTAAGGGAGGGCTGAGGTTTTCCCCATGCATCGCTGGGTGTTTTTTTTTTTTTCTTTTTTAAATACCTGGTTGAGTTTACTGGCCACTTTGGTTGGTTTGTAACATCTGAAGCACTCTGTTTGGAATCTGCACATTACCATAACGCTGTATAGAGAGCAGAAAGCTAATATCCCAGTCACTTATTCGTGATGTGCTTTTTGAGTCAGATCCCAAAAACGGTTTTTGTTTGTCTCCTTTTGATAAATATACTCTCACATTCTCATGAATGTCAATAAGCCTCCACTCCATGTCTTTTAACAACATTTAAATGTGTTATTTTGTTATGGTTCAGGCAGCTCACATCAGTGGGTGAGAAGTCATTAAAGCCCAACTTTGAGCCAAATGACAAAAAATAGGGAATACATTTTTTTTTTCTCTCACCTTACAGCAAACTATCGCAGCGGGGCTTTTTTCCCCAGACTTCGCATCTCTGTAAACAGCTTTGTTTTCCAGAAGGCGTTCAAATGGAAACCTGCCGTGCCTTAGCACATCTGGTAATGCTGCATTTTCTCTGCAGTCAGGAGGAACAGGGTGGTTGGAAATGATGGCATGGGCAAAAACAAGCAGACTGAAAATTAGAGGGACAAATTGATTCTTGATCAGATGGATAACTTGAGTTAGCAAGTATTCAGTAATTATCTGAAATTTTAATCCCAGTTTACCAGCTGATGTCTTTCTTTGCCAAAATTAAACTCACACAAAATGGGAATTTAATTTCCATCTCATTAATCCCTTTTGGATTTTTGGGGGTGGGACGCGTTTTGTCCTGGGTTGACTTCATTAATTAGTCTGATCAAATGTTTAAAAGAAAACACTAACTTATTTATTTATATTTTTAATCAAAATGTACATTTTCCCTTTCCTGTCATAGAAAAATTTGCAAATTGGCGAAGTTCTGTGCGTGAGAAAATGTTTCTGCCTAGCAGAAAACGATAAAATCTCACGTTAACTGTATTTTAATGCGAGATTAAATCTAATTAATCCCAGGGTATAATCAAATTACAATAGTAGCATTAAAGAAGCAGTTAACTGGAGTGGGAAGGGCCAAAAAAATAAAAAATAAAGGACATCGTTTGCTGTCATTACTTAAAATGGCGTAACAACATAAAAAAGTGACATTAAATAATAGTAATAAAAAAAACCCCTAAATAATAGCAATAGATCAAACATTAGAACTCAATTTGTATTAATCAGTTATGCAAGAATAAAATATATAAAAAAGAAAAATTTTGTCTGACATTGTGAAGAAAATTTGACACCATGTTTTGGGGAAAAAAAAAAAAATCAAAGCGGTATTGAAGTTACAATTGTACAGTAGAAGGTGATTAAAAATACATTTTTTCAGTAGGAATCGGTGTCACAAGGACACAACACTTTACTGAGATACAAAACAACTCAAGAATGAAAATGCATCTCACAATAACCCCGGCACATTCCATGCTGTTTCTTTAAAAAACACGATGTGAAGTTAATCAGGGTCGTTAAATACTCTATTGTACACTTGTTATACTCACCGGGAAAAATAAAAACTAAACGTGCAGCAGGCCTGATGCAACAGTTGTGCGTCCATGTCTTTCAGTGTTATTCGTGTTTTGCTCTGATAAAAACAAAAAGACCATAATTTTGAAATTTCCTTCATAACTAGTCTAGCCTCAGGCTAAAAGCCTTAGTAAATCTGCTAGATGTCTCTGTTCTTCCACAAGGGGAAAATTGATTTCAAAAGCAAACAGTTCTGTCCCTTTCTGTTTGAATACAACAGCTACATCCACCTTGCAGGAAGCGAGTCGAGACGCAAATTGAGCATTTATATTGGCTCGAACTTGAACGCAGCCAATGCAAGGCATCAGTTTACCCTCCTAGGTGGATATGAAGTAATAAATAAGAGGGGCTCCTTGAGGAGTAAAGCATCAAGGTAGACTGAGTTTTGGTGAGAAACCAGATTTCTTCTTTTTTTTTTTTTTTTGTTTTTTTTTGCTTGTGTATTTAAAGATGCTCAAACCTTGGGTCTCTGCAGGTTTTTACATGTTGCCTTCAGAGTCCAGAAAACTCAGCACAGCCTTGAATGTTTGCATCACAGCTGTTGGAATATATCATGATTCTTTTTTTTTTTTTTTTTTCCATACATTTAAATGCAAAAGATGGAAAACGGAGAAAACCAGAAACTGAAAGTCATCCATTAGGAGAGGATGGGCTCTTCATGGAAGTTTTATTCATAAAAGTGTTTCTTATTGGAAGTGTTCTTGAAACCGATTGCTTATTGAGACTTATACTATTGAAACTTACACTACAGTAGATGTATGTATATCATTACAAGAGAAACATAACCTTCCACTGGGGAAAAAAAATAAAACACTTGAACTGCAATCATTTGCACATGTGCTGTAAATACCTTTTTGCAAATAGGAAAGCATTTTGTATTCTTTAACATTTTCCAAGGTTGGACCAAACACAGAGAGGCGTCTTTTAGTATCTCTGGATTGCCCAGGGTCACACGTCCTTAATTATCACTTCTGTTGACAAAAGGGCACAGTCATCATTTTGTTGAAAGACCCATAATGAGTCATTTCAGTTTTCTGAGTTGCAGCACTTTGAGCACCCAATCCCAGTCAGGAGGCAGGCAAGATTACATTAGCAGTGATATTAAATGAATGAAAGGTAGGAAGGCTTTACAAATCTAAGGGTGATGAACTGATGAAATCTGACAAATGACAGAAAATTTGTGAAGTAATTGAATATATTCTGCCCTGTGGGACTGATGAGATTAAAAAAATAATCTATTTTTTTTTCAAAGTGTGATTTTAATACAGTCCTACCTCAAATAGCTTAAAATATATCTTACAATTTTATGTGGGGAAGTCATTGTAAAAATGGGTGTGTGAATTGTGTGCAAGACATTTTATGCATCAGTAATGCTTTTGTGGATTCCTTGATTTTATTTTGAACATTAAATGCCAAACTTAAAAACTGCAGCACACGTAGAACTGAATTTAACTGATCAAAAATATTGATCAGAATATTAATGTAACTGTTTTGTGTGTGTGTAAGCTAAACCTTTCATTCGTAAGTTGAATCCAAAGATTAATTTCAAATTTTTTTCTGAATATTAAAGTCACTTCATTCAAAACTGAACAAATGAAGTTTAAGTTTTAATTGGTGAACGTATGTTTGCATAAAAACAAAAACTTAAATAATCTGTTGATCTTCAGCGCCCTTTCACAGCTGGCCAACTAATAAATCCCCCTTCATTTGTCATGCATTATGAGATTAGAGTTTTATTTCCTCCTCCTTATCTGAAGCCAGAGAAATGACCTTGAAAATTTGCCACAACCAATCCTTCCCAGTTGAATTTTCTACAAGTTTCGTGATGAAAACTGGTAACAATCACCTGCATTTTCCTTCCTATCCTCAATCTGCCCACACACACTTTACTTCCTCTTTCATGCCTTTCATGTTTTGAATCTCATCCTTGGCTTCTTGTTCAGTTCACAGAATTTACTGAAATTATTTGGATTTTTTTTTGTTCCTTCTCTCTCTCTTTTTTTTCTTTCGCTCTTTTTCCTGATTGCAGGGAGGTAATAAGTACCTGAAGGCTGAAGGGAAATAACACATTTCACCTACAAGGCTAGAGCGAGTAAATTTTGCAAACATACACAGGCTTAGCAGTTGGTCAGTTGTTTACTGGCTTTATTTAAGAAAATAACAATTCCTTTTTTATTACAATACCCTTAAAGACTCTAACAAGAGCAAAAAAAAAATCACTAAATTTGAATCCTCTGTGTCTTATTAAAAACCTCAACTGAGGCTGTTTTTATGCAGCCCAAACATGTGATCTCTTTTTAAAATCAGAAATTAACATAAGAAACGGATATTTTTAGATTCCTCCGTGTCTTTTTACCTCGAAAGCAAATGCAACTTTTAGCGAGATTAGAGAAGCCGCTGCACAGTTCCATCTCCTGTGACTTCTATTTATACTTTTAAGCAACTTATGCTATAAAGAATCAAAGGGTCTAATCAGCATATTTTTAACATTTTTTAATTACCTCATTCACTTGTGCATTTCATTATTTTAGCTTTATCTCTCGAACGTCAAAGAAAAAATATTAATAGTTTATCCATTAATTGTCATTTTGCAGGCTTTTGGGTTTAAAAGTTAGCGAAATATATTTACGTTCCTGTAAGATTTGGATTTCATAATGTATTTTAAGTTACAATTATGCAGGACAGAATAAAAAACACACTTACTGAAGTTCCTGCTCATCCGTAACTATGCAGTTTTAGTTATTTTTTTTGGGGGGGGGGGGTACAACACAGCGCCACCTACTGGGATATTTCATACCAACTCTGTGTACAGTCATATGCAGCAGAGCGACATTTCAGAATTACTTTGACAAACGGTGATCCAAAGTAATTCTCTTCAGTATATTTTAATAACGTCGATGTTTAACAGCAACACACACTTCCTATTGGCAGGAGTTTATTTAGCGTCATCTTATTACAGTCGACTGAATCGGGGATTTGAACCAGACTAAATGGAGATAACACATCGTCCATGCATGATGCAACTTTGGATCAAATCTCCAAACATGTTCCTGTTTTTTTTTTTTTGTGTGCTTATGACATGTTCCGTGTCACAAGCAGACTAGAAGAAGGATAATTTGTATGCACAAACAACAAACGTGTGCCTGAAGAACTAACAATACTTTCAATACTGGGAGACCATGAGGGGAAAAAGTGCGTTTCCTAATCACTTTCTGGTTATTATCTATAGCTGACTGATATCTGAGAACGATGCCAAAACGGAGGAAAGCCCCCGAAGGAGCGGCGCGAACGCGGTCCTGCTGGGGAGACATCAAATCAGATTTATCTGAACTGCTTTAGGAGATAAAGCGGGACGTTCCACATTTTGGGGGTGTTCACATCCATTTGTGTAATTAACTGGGACTGCTCCTGTAAGGGACGACGGTTAATGAGCTCCAACGGGAACACGGAGAGGCAGGTGAACCTGTGGCCCCTGAGATGTTAAACACAGATGAATAGATGCCACGGCACACGCGCAGCCTTGTAAATCAGATAAAATGTGCAGAGGAACGGGACGCAAATGGGCCTGACGGTGAAAGCTCAATATCACACAAATGGACGGGGGCCCCTCTCATCGATATTGGAAAACTGGTAACCTTTCCCAGTAGCTGGCTCACCTCTTCTAATGCTAACACACTTGACGTTCATTTACAGGCTTTACCCTCTTCACAGCCCTTCAGAACCTTTACATGTGAAGGCTGGCTGTAATGGGCTGTTGGCTAAATTAATGTAGATTTTTATTTTATTTTTTTATAGCTTTGGATAAGAAGGATGTGAGATGGATGTATTATCTACTTACTGCTAGTATTCCTCGCTGTTACAAATGTGATCCTATCATCAGAAAGGACTTTTATTTCAGGGTAGCGAGGCCGGGGAATGCGCGGCCGTTTGTTTCATTCCCATCGTACAGTAGAGGCGGTGACCTGCTGACCCCCCTATATACTGTGTAAATCAAGGCATGAATAGATAGATAATTTCAAGAGCAGTTTTAATGGAACCCAGTAGCTCTCCTTCAACTGTGACCCATTTACATTCTCTCATTCTCTACTGCCTCCTCTGCCTTTAAATAAAACCCGGGGGGCTTTACTTACACAGGTAAAATAAGAGAGAAGACCTTATTATCTCACAGCAGCGGTAGGATAGACGGTTACACACACTTCTCTTTGGTGTGTGTAATTTAAGGCTGTCTGATGCATTTGATTTGTTTTTCCCAATGTGGAATGAATACACAGCTTAAAACTTTGTGTATTATAAAACAAGCACTGTATGCAGACATTTGAATTCTACCCAGATTTTCTCTAATCCGCACTTTAAAATCACAAAATCTGGAGATGAGGGTAATTATGCGTCTCAAAGGCTCACAGGAGCAGCTGTGACAGTTTTCGATAGCCAGATTATTGAGTGTGCATAATTTTTGCAAATGTCTTTTTGTTAAAAATCTGTAAATAAAAGCTTTGTCACGTGAAGCTCCAACCTTACACTGACCACACTTTGTATTTCCAGCGCAGGTCCTTCATGTTGCGCTCCCTGGGGAATGGTAAAAGTTACCATGGAAATATAACAGATATCCACATATTTATTTTTTTGAAGGACATTATAACCTTTAATGTCAATATTCAGAAATCTAAATACTTTGTAAATTACATTTTTACCCCAGCTCCTGTATTAAAGATGGATTTTTTTGTTGTCGTTTGGTTTTTGCCTAGCTCGGGCAAAATATATTTTTTTCCTTCTGAAACACCTGGGTACGATGCTACCTGACATGCTACTAACAAAGCCAGGAGAGCCGTAGCAGTTGATATGAGCTTCTGCACTAATGCCAAGATGATTTCCAGATTATTTGTAAAATGACAAATTACCAAACATTTAGCTAAAGACATTGCTGTCCTCCATTATCGCGAACAATTAATAATTACTGTTTTACTAGTTACTAAAAAAGTTCTGTCGATGTTGTGACTTAACTAAGCCAATTTTAGCTTAGCCAAAATGAACCAAGCCATATAAACCTCCCCAGCCTTTGCAGTTGCCACACGGTTTAGGGTGAAATTGGTTTCTGTTAGATTAAGTCGTACATATTTCAGCATTTGCACCACACATCACAAATGGTTGTGAAATATACATTTTTATAGTGCAGCAGAACAGCAGACAGTTGTTTTACACAATGACCCATCAAGGCAGGAAAAAAGTACATAAATAAACAGAATAAATTACTTTTCTATCAGTTTTCAGTGTTAGAAACTCACTTTATTACATGTAAATTGACATTTTATATTTTCTGATTGTTTTCTGCAGGGGGCATTTCCTTTGCAAATTAGCTGTGGACATGGCCAGGTTTACTGGAGGCAGAGCTGTCTGAGGTGGTTCAAATTATGTCTGATAAAACATTAAAACACGTCGTCAAAGTTTTCTTTGTTCACAAGACACTTCATCACAACACTGAAATATTACTTTACATTACAGTAGTCTTTATTTGTTGAATGCAAGAGCATATTGTGTGTGCTGCTCCTCTGTGTTAGGACATTTGCAAGAGAGTGATTTCCATGGGAGCTTTCAAGAGGCTGATGGAAACACTGAAGAAGATGCAGAAATTGGTGACTTTTACTGTTTCTGTCCTGCCTGACGTCAGTCTTCCTTTTTTCTTTCCATTCAAACAAAGATCAGGCTTGCAAAAGAAAACCAACGAAGAAATTTATGTCCGACTAAAACCCTCGAAAAATATGCGGTCAGTGAAACCAGCCTTGAACTTTTTAGCCACAGTTCCATTGAGTTGCGAGTTACGTTTGGGGGAAAAAAGTCAAGATTGTGATTTTCAAAATAAAACAATGTTCACAGTGAAATGTAAGCGCCATGTTTAAACGGCTGCAGTGGTTTTAAATGCGCGCCGGTGTTTCACATGACGGCAGGGATTCACATTGAGCTGCCATGTTTCATTTCATTTCATTTCATTTCATGCTCCATCGATGAAAAGTAAAATCAACACTAATGCACTTGAGGAAATTAGGGATCCGTTTCATGTCATAAATATCGGTTTTAATGCTTAAAAGGCAGTGAAGACGAAGCTGGCAGAAAACCAGAACAAACACGCAGCGGCTGTGACAACCAACATATTCCAGGTTGTGTTATTTAAATTTAAAGACAGTATCTTTTGTATCCTTTGTTTTGTTTTTTTTTAATCATTGTAAGCACGTATGCTTCACTTACCCTTTAAATGCGGAGCACCGACGATGCAAAAAAGAATAATCTATCAAAGGGTTTAAAATGACTATAATCCACCTATTTTATCTTTTCATAAACGGTAATGAAGTGGCATTCTATACTTTGATAATAAGCCCACAATAAGAAGTTTCACAGGAAGGATGCTCTAATCGAGTTGTCTGTAATTGCATTGCTTTATGGCTAATCTGTAGAGGCTATAGCACCCATGCTTGGCACTTTTCTGAAGTGAGATTGTAAGACAGGAAGAGTGGAAAAGAATGCTTTTCTTGCTGTTTGTTATTTTATGAGCTTTTTGCTGAGATTCAGTCAGTGGCCCCTCACCCTGGCCTTTTACTTTGCTTACGCTTCTCTGTGATTTAAATAATGAAACTGTCATGTTTTTCACAGAAAAGAGTGCCTTGGTCACCATCCTCGGTATCCTCCAGAGCTGAAATATAAGGAGATAATTTTTTTTTTTTTGGTTTGTTTGTCTTGTTTTGTGTATGGAACTCCAAACTTTGTCAGGGAATCGGCTTACAGGGCATGTCTTGAATAAACTTTAATGTGCAACTCCCCACAAAACGTTACGGTTCAATTTAAATGCCAGAAAATCCAAATGAAGCAGCTGCATGTTATGGAATTAGCTTGAAGGACTGAAAAATGGGAAAACCCTGTATTTAACTTCATCACCAACTTTGATTTGGCTTCCGTGTCCTTCCTCGCTATCCCCATAGCATGATACCTCCACTACCATGTTGTCAGTATGTTCATAGTGAATTGTAGTCTTATCTAATTAGACCATGTTCTTCTCGCAACCCTGCCTTAAAAGCCAGATTTTAGAAGCACACCAGTCATCAGTTGACTTGACGTTTGAAGGTCATTGGTTGCCTTGGATTTAATTTAGAGGTATCGGAGTGAAGGGGGCTGAGTGAAAATTCAGGCCACTCTTATCATATTTGTATTGGTAGACACCTGTTGTATACACCTAGTCTATCACATAAAATCCCAATAAAATAGATTACAGTTTATAGTTGCAACGAGACAAATGTGAGAAGTTACAAAGGTAAGAACATTATTTCGGAAAGTATGGATGGATGAATTAGGCATTTTCCTACCCAATTTCCCTCGATTTTGATTCCGTTTCCCTCTCTCTGGGAAGACCTATAAGCCCACTCTCCCAATGCACATGTAATTTCCATTGCCGTTTTATAATATTCATTCATTTTCATGGGTCCTTGGTGATTTTCCCGTGAATTCACCAAAGTCCAGTTGCTTTTCCCCCACTCCTATGTTCCAACATTTCCCCCACCCCCACCATCCGTCTCTGCTTCCCTGACTGCTCCGCTGCGGCTCTGCACCAGTAATTAACACGAGTGCTACATCTGGGGAGATACTGCGAGCCACGTCGAAAAATTAGGCTGCAAAATAATGAGGGTTGAGGGACATGTTGGTCTGTGGTGCTGCACTGGAATCAAAGGACTTTTCACAGCTAATTGGAGAGGGGTTAAACTGCTTGGCTGCCTCACCCCTGTCCCGAGTCCTCCACCCAAACCCGCCCCGAGGAGATTAATGCCTCCCTTTTTATTGTAATTTCATGTTTCATTACCACACCAAAGTGTTTTTCCTCTTCTTTACTCCAACAACCTGCAATGTTGGGGGAAACCGGTAACTTAGTCTGCACTCTGCACGGGGTCCAATTTAAACTCCAACCAATTACTACTTCTTCTACTTTCTAGGGATTTGATGGGCCACCCAGCTGCGTTCCTTTCTTCATAGCTCGGCGTCCTCACAACTGGCTATAAGATTCCCACCGTATAAATCAATGCAATCTTCTTTCGGTTTAGCCAAATTAGCACAGTGTGAGAAGTAGACACCCCCCCTCTCTGTCCGCTCCCTGGTTACAATGATGCCATCGGCAGCATGACTCTGTATAATGAGCGCCTCCACGGTCAGCCGCTCAGAGGAATACAGTAAACACGCATCTCTCTCGGCGGCCGAGCTCGTGTGGATCGTCTCCTGGTGCGGCTCGGGAAGACTGCACAGCGGCTAATTACAAGTCGGCAGCTGTATTTATGTGTGTATTCAAGGAAAAGTCCGACTAACACCGCGTTGAGATCAAAGCACACCAAATAAACAGCGCTGTGTTTGTTCTTTGAACTCATAATGTGTTTAAAAACTGTCACTTTGGGTCACTGGTTTTAAAGTACAAGTCATTTATTGTAATTTAGTTTTTTGGGGGGAGCGAGTGGAGAGTGCATGGTTGTCTTATTAAAATATGCTAATAAAGCATGGAGTAGGGTGCCACTGTTGGCTTTTACAAGCCTTTCATAAAATCCCAATCCCAATATAAAGCTAGGATTTTTACTCTTAGTTTCTCAAGATAAATGATTATTATAAAGTTGCCAAAATAATGACAGAATATCTTTTTTGGAGATTTTATAAAACTCTCAGTAAATGGAGAATAGACTGAAATTAGTACACATCAGTATTGGCTTTATGAACAAATATAAACCAGTTTTGCTGTGAAATGTGTGCACCGTCCTTTGAACAACGGCAGAAGAGCTTGTGAAGATGACGGCTAAAACTGGCAAGGGAACCGTCATCCACACAGACGTCGTTTACCAAAATGGGCTGGAAGGTCATTCAGAGAGGAAGAAGAAATCACTCCAAAAGCAACATGAGAAGTCAGATTATGGTTTCCAGAGGCGCAAAGGGACAAAGACACTTTAATGTTTGAGAAATTTGATGGAAGCAGAATTAAAATTATTTGCGGATTTATGAAATTCACTACATGTGGAGGACAACCATGAAGTACAGCATAGTGGCGTCATGTTGAGGAAAGAACTTTATATTTAAGAGCTGAAGCAACATCTCAAGCTATTTCCCAGAAAGTTACATTTCTAAGAACAGCAGCCTTTACAATCCAAAGAGCCAAAAATCTTGTAAAGAGCCAAACATCATAAAACATAACTAGTTTTATGATTTCACATAAAACTAGTTTCAAGCCACACATTTTACATGACCTTTGGACAAAAGACAACTCATCCTGTTTGAAATATGTGTTCAGCTTTAAAGAACCACTTTAATGCTATGATTCGGTTTTAACATAACTAAATCATAGCATTAAACCTTTGCAAAAAAGAGTGAATACATTTGGGTATATGGGTATTTTCAACAATAATCAGGTCTGTTTCACTATTTGTACTAAAATGCTCAAAGTATGTCAAGAAAACATCCAAGGCAGATGGAGCCTGTTTCACTGTTTAGGTCTCATTCAGATTATCCAAATGTTGCAGCTGAAATGGAAACTTGTTTGACAAAATACATTTTGTTCAATTTTTGATTCCTGGTTTGGTAAACCTGAGTAAACTGAATACTCAGTTTGCTGCTGTTGACAGTTTCCCTGCTGCCATCTTCTGATGTTACAGTCAAGAATTAAATTGTTGTGTAATCAGAATGTATTCAACATGTCTTGGATGTAAGGACTGATTTATAAAGTACTGTTACTGTTTTTCTGCAACCATTCTTTCTATTCTCCTTTTTTTCTGGAAACAAGGAGTTTTTGTCCACACAACCAATGATCATTCACTGTTTTCTCCCTCTTTTTTTTAAACCATTTTTTACAATTTATATCAATCCATAATAAATGAAATGCTTTTGCAAATGTGCTACATAATTTTAAAAGAACATGCAGTCCAAGGTTTTGGTACATATAATCAGAAAATGGTTTTAGTATTAGCTTAGGAACAAATTTGATAGCAGTTATTAATGCTGCCTTTTAATGGAGAAATTTTTAAAAGACCTAGTTTTTAAATCCACATTCAGTGTATTTCCATTGTAAGAAGCAGCTGTTTTTTTTTTTCCCATAAGGACTGAACCAAGGGTTTAAGTCATCTTTTGAAACCATTGGAGCCATTTGACGGAGAAAACTGACATGAGTGTGTTTTACATCAGATTAGTTAAGATTCTTCTAAAATAGTAAGTACACGTTCTGTTGTTGCAGAGGTACCATGACTTAGACCAGTTTAGGGTTGGAGGATGGCGGTAAGGACACATAACCTCAGAACCTACTTTGCAAATCCAATAGTCTGTGAAAATTACAGGATTTCTAGTCTTAAAACGACGCATGAAACAAAGAAAAGGATTTGCTTTGTTTTATGTGCAGGATGTTTTGCAGTGTTTTGTGGATTTTGGAGAAGTGTGAAAAATGAAGATGGCGTATTAAAAGTATTTATTTATAGTTTAAAAATGACAGCCGCTCTCATTGACATTGATGAGTTTGCATGCTGGTCGTCTGGTCCGGTTGGAACCACCTGGAGGTTAGACGTTGAAGACGGTGGACGTCCAGAGGACAACTGTCACAGTGCCTCTCCTCGCTCAGGTTCCTCGGAAGCACCTTTTCTCAAAACTTGACACTGTTGTCAAACTTGCACATTTTTCAGAAGAAAGTCCAGCCGCGACTGCACTTCCTTACACTTCTCAAAAAGTCCAACTTGGCCGAGGAGCCGCTGGTCATCTTCTACGCTGCCGTTATTCAGCCTGTCCTGTGCTTGTCCACCACTGTGTGGTTTGGCTGAATCGCAAAAACACAACAGGGCCAAACTGCAGTGAATAATTAGGTCTGCAGAGAGAAATTACAGGGCCCACTGTCCCTCCATCTGGTTGTTGTACAAGTCCAGGGAGAGGAACAGGGAAGCTAGCATCTCTGCAACATCCTGGACACAAACTGTTTAAACTTTTACCTTCAGGTTGCTATTTACAAAAGCCAGCTGCCGCAGAGACAGTTTCTCCCCCTAGGCTGCCTCTCTGATGGACGCTTAACCGTCCCGGAGAGCCCAGATCCATACCGTGTATATTTGCACGAATTCAACCTCATTTTTTTCCCTGTTGTAATAACACTGTATATACCCATGTTTACATTAAAAAAGCTTTTGTATTTCTCATCAGATTTTATATATTTTTAGTAAACATGCTTCATTGAGAGCAATGTGACGGTGAAAGTGAATGAGTCAGATTTCTTGCTTTTCTGCAGAAACTTGGCAAATTGTGATGAATAATTTGGCAAATCAGATGATTTTATAAATTCATTCTCTTAGAATGAATTGGACCAACCAATGTTTTCTTTGAATATTATGAAAGAAAGAAACTATGCACATATAAACACTCCATCCATCCATCCATCCATTAAATGTCAGAACTCATGAAATGCGAGTTTGGATAAGCGCGGCACTTTGATGTGGACATTTTTATGACAGTCAAAGGAAATAAAACATAATTTCTGCTCACACGCCATGAAACCATGGCGTGTGGTTTCATGTTAAAGATTATAAAACGGGCATCAGCGTTCATGCATCTTGGAAATAAAACATTTGTCTTAACTGAGCAGTTCTACACCTGAGAACGGACAAGAGTCTCTGCTGTCAGCCATTACCAGAATCCACAATGGCTGCCAACATAAAAGACAAATTAACTCCACACCAACGATTTATTTTAAAGTGCTAAAATCTTGAATAGAGTTGCCTGTTTTTTTTTTTTTTTTAATGGAAACATTTAACCAAGCATAAAACATCAACTCCGTCTTTTTATTCATACTTCCTCGAAGGACACAGGAAAAAAAAAAATCGTTTTTTAGCAAGTTGATGAATAATAGCTGTGATGTCAAAATGCATCAAAACCAAACTGTAGTCCCTATACACAATGGCACTTTTTTTCTTTTTAAATCAAAATGACTCTATGTGTGAATCCACTTAATTGGATTCTCCAAAAGCGGAAGAGCAAGCTAAAATGACCCTTTAATGTACTAATTCATCAAGTCACTTTACTCAAAATGTCATGAGACTCCATTATAAGTGCCTATCTCCATTTAGACTTCATTCTCTGCTCTCTTTATTGTGCTTCCCAATTACGTTCCCAGTCCAGGCGATGCCGTTGATACGGGATGGAGGCCATTGCTTTGTTCGGTCCCCGGAGGGAGGCTGTAGGAGCCTGAGCCGCTTTTGCTCTTGTGACAAGTTTTCATGCAGAGTTTTATGAGCTGGCCAGTGATGGCAATAAAGTTTTTCTCCTCTTACTATATACAGTAGGTATAAACGGAAACTGTGTCATGTGAACTCCATTAGATGAGATTTAACGAGAGTATAAATTTGCCTGAATATTCATGTGCCTGAGGCGCTTCACAAGGACAGCGAACAACTAGAACTACTTCAGGAAAATAGAATGTACCTTGACTATTACTTAATTTAAAAAAAACAAAAAAAAGAAGTGAATGATTGTGTTCTATTCCATGCAAAATAAAAAGAAGACTTTTTTTAAAAAGAGCTGCATTCAAACTTGATAAATTGACCTACTAAACTTCAGCTAAGGTTCACATTTTTGCCTTTTATTCTTCTGTCTTCTGTTTGGATTGCAAAATCCTAAGATATTAACAATACATCTGTGATGAGAAGGTTCACTGAAGCTTTTCCAGAAGTGTCCTTGTTCTGTTGAGCTTTCTGCTTTTGTGGTGATCCACTTGAATATGACAAAGTGACATTCTCACTCCTGGACAGTAAAAAAATAAATACATAAAATGTTCAGGGTCCCCTACAATGCAGTTTCTGTGTGGACAACAGCTAAAACATTTCCCACCTTTATCCTACCTTTATCTTTAGCAAAGAATATGTTTTTGTTCTTTTTTTAATGAGTGGAATCATTTCAAATTTTGCTGTTTAGGTTTGTTTTAATCTCTTTCTTTCCATTAATTAATTTAAAAAAAGGAGACTGAACACCGATATTTGAACATCTTTAAAGAAAATCTGAATGTTAAATTGAGGATTCAAAATTGTTCATGTCACTGTGGTTATCAAACATATCTAGACATGTTGGAAAATGGGGGAAAAAAATCTGGTCAATATATAAAAACACAAAAAAAAAACAAAAGTTATCTTGAAGACTGGAAAAGCAGTGACATAATCCATTGCTTCAAGTCTCTAATACTAATATGTAGTGAGCAAATCAGATTCATTTTAAGTGCCAAAACAGTTTTTTTTCCCCTCATGAACTCATGATGAAAATTGCTTTATGCCCCCTTTTAAGTGTCGTTTTACTTCACCACTTTAGTGCTGTACGTATTCCCTCCAGAAAGGAAGAAAAGCCACGACTGACAAGCTGCCTTAACACACAAGAGTCAAGTAAACTCATCCCAGAAGCCATAACAAGTTCATCTGAAACACTTGTAATTTAGTGTATGACTGGCATTAGATTACTTTCCCCATAAATCCATCAAAATAAAATAAGGACTGGGAGCGGGGGGTTCGGGGGGGAGCGGATATAAAACCAGGCCTACATCTGCAGCTACTCAAATCTGCATTCTGTCTCAATAATGAAATCTGAAAGAAAGCCCTTGAGAGATTAGGGATTCCCTTGTGCCAACAGATGTTTATGAAATGAAAGAGTTTATAAGAGGGGAGACCAGAGGAAGGGACAAGGAATCAGCCAAAGTGTAATCTTGAAATGGAGAAAAAAATGTTCGGGATCCTCTCTCTCTCTCTCTCTCTCTGCGTTTTGCTTTGCGCGGCGGGTGTGAGAGGACAATGAAAGAGTGGTGGGTGGGGGTGGGGGGGTTCTCAACATTGTAAATGTATTAGAGAGCGATCCCCAAGCAGAGGACGAGGGGAGAGGGCGCCGCGTCAGGATCAAGACTCGTACAATGTTGCCTTGTCTTTATCTCGCTGCCACAGTCTCCGACAGACCTGCTGGAATTGACTCGCAGCCTCTTATTCCCACAAGCAGAAATCACAAACAGCTCCCCACTCATTCAAGTGCAGCTTGAATATGCGGCTCTGATTCCAGGATACGTTGCTCTTACATTTCTCGTGTTGTCACATTTGCATCCTAATTTACTCCACATACAGCAGCTGCGTTGCCTCTGTTGCCGCTTTAAGCGTCGCAAAGTTAATTATGTGATAACCCTTGACAACTAACTCTGACCTTGAGCTATGATAAAATAAAAAATAAACATCAAGCCACGACGAAACCCCAAGAAAGAAATTGCCTTAAGATGGGAGATGCAATCTTCAGTTTGCCCGCCGCACCAACTCAACAAAAAAGAGGACTTGTTAAAGACCTCCACTTTATCGGGCCAGAGCTGTCACATCTGATTAGGCTCACTGGAGCCGAGAGGGCGACCCGGGAACAGCAGGTTCACCAGGAGATTGGTTGGTGCCAAAGTTATGTGACGCACCACCACAACTTTCATCCTTTCTCCACCAGACGACCAGCGGAGAATTATGAGAGCTACTTATGACAGAAAACGGTGTTCATTAGAGCATGCTCGACTTTACTGACACCTATAAAACCTCAACGAGCCGGAGAGGGAGCTTCGGCGTGGAATCACAAATGAACTCATTGGTGTTGTGCTGACAGATGAGTCTTAATTGTTACCTCTGGCGAATGGGACTTCACACAACAGAACAAAAGCTTCCCTCCCGGCGCCCGTCGTTTGATGCAATGTGACGATGACCTTGCTGCAACGCTCCCTCCTCTAGATCCTTCGGAGTTTATCTTGACAGACTCCCAAAGACTTTCTCTCTCAGGTGTCTCACTGATAGACCAATTCATTTAACTCTGTCAGGATCCGAAGCTTTAGAAGCTGCTGCCTGATGAATCTCTATTGTTTTTCTGGCTGTTTGCACTCCTTGAGGTGAGCTGCATTACTGTTTCAATAGGCCTTTAGACTATTACCGCATAAAAAATTGGTCTTTTTTTTTTCAATCAGCACAGGCCTTTCTGCATGTATTTGCTATTTAATATAACTGAATGCACAAAGTTTGCTTGAAATACTGAGCATCTGTTGGGGTAAACATTCACAAGCACCAATCGTACACAAAGAAAATATATGAAAAATACAGTGTTGTGACAGGTACTTGCCACCTCACGGATCTTTTTGTTAGTTTTTGTCAAACCGTTGAATATTAGAAATGAAACGTATCAGACAAGAATAACTTGAACAATGAGGTTATTTTTTGCAACATTGTAAACAAGTAATCAAGTAATTGTCCCCAAATGAATTGCCTCTCATGCTGACCTCATCCTGCCATCAAACATTTTCAGTTCAGCCTTACTGGAGACTTTCTGAGCACGGACGACCAGTTTGCAGCATCTCAAGCAGAATAACAATTTTTACAACATCTCAAGACAGATTTAAGCCTAGACTTTGACTAGGCCACTTCAGAACCTTAACTTCATTTTCTTCTTTTGTGCCGTTCAAAGGTGGACTGGGGTGCTTTGGATCATGGATTACCCAAGTGTGCTGCAGCTTAAAAAGTTTTAGAAGATGTGAATCTTGTTTGGACAGCATTGATATTGTCCTTGGGTCTGTTCCTTAGATGCCAGTTTTGCTCAGTCTCTGTCTTAATGTTGAATCATGAACACTCACCCTAGCTGAGAAAAATGAAGCTGTCAAAGCTTTGGATGTCCTGCATTTTCTCTCTTTTTGGTGACCAACTGGATGAATCGGTAATGTAAAGAAAGGTTCATCACTGTTCTGTGTTTTCTCGATTTGTGGACACTCCCTCGTCCAGGTGTGTTTGTTGTCTGCTGAGGTTCCAAAGCCTAAGAAATAACTTTAAAAGCCTTTCCAGACGGGTGAGAATTACATTGTTTCTCATCTGTTCTTTCGAAAGGAGATGGTGTGTTTTATTTATTTATTTATTTTTGGTGATCTTTTTGCCTACTTTGTGTTGCAGAGAAGTTCTTTAGGTTATTTCATGCCAGGCTGCAGCCAAACAAATGTAGTTATTTTGTTAATTCATTGTTCAAAAAGTTAAGATTACGGGTTTAGATTAACTTCAGCACATAGTCATTGTAGCGTATTCCTTGTTATAAAATATACAAGGTTGTTTTTAGTGATGCTTTTCTTACCTGACTCCTGGAGGAGTTCAGTTGTGTTATTTTTAGACGGTTAAAGCAACTGCTTCACAGTGACAATGCTGTGTGCTTCCCACCATGTTTTATGTAAAGCAAAACTGCCCATATGTGGTTTGGGACTTTGAGTCTGAGCCGTTAAAGTGGAAAGTAAAAATGATAAAACTGTTTATTATTCAGTTTAGACAAAAATGTGAAGTAGAAACAAGCAGAAAAAAAAATGTGATGCTAACTCATTTCATGGTCTTCAGGGATTTGTGTTAAGACTTTATTTTAAGTTCCTTGGTCTGTTTTTGTTCTTCTTTCCTCACCTGATTTCAGTCACTAATTGTCACACCTGTGTGTGTTTATTTTTAAGTCTACAGACTATTTAATTATTTTTGTCAAATCTTTATGACACTCCAGATGTGTTCAACAGTCAGGCTCTTGAGACCGACTCAACTGAGGTGTCAGGGCCTCAGTTGAACCAGAAATGTTTTAATTTCTGTCAGGTGTTTAATTTATTTGCATAGAATACTGAAGACATGACCTGTTGTATGTATGAGGAGTTCAATCAATCAATCAATCAATCAATCAATCAATCAAATTTTATTTGTACAGCACATTTCAGCATAAAGGCATTTCAAGGTGCTTTACATAATTAAAAAACAAAATAAAAACAGCATGTGACATTGAATAAACAGTAAGAAAGAGAAAGAGATTTTGGAAAAAGAAAAAAAAAGATACTTGAAGGAAACGACACAATATCTGCCTTACTGACTGACATCCTCAAAGCCATGATTTAGACCCTAAAATCTATCAGCATACTTAGCATGGTGCTAAATCAGAAAAGGTGTAAATAGTTTGAAAAGTCACTTTCTACTGGTCAAATATGTATCCCCTGCATACTGGCTATTAAAGCAGTCAATAATTAAGTAATATCATCTTGTTAATTTTCTGAAATTAACGCGTTAAGTGCAAAAAAGCAGGATAGGCATGATTTTACTAAATAAGCATTCTTACATTAGAAGTATGATTAAATCTAGTATTGATTTTCAGCTGGTGATTTTTAAGAATCCATTTTATGAAACAATAAAATCATTTTAAAGGAGCTTTATTTATTAGATTTTAAATATGTGGGTTAAAGAGGACCTGAGGGAATGTTAATTATGTCCATCATTTACATCGCAGTGAAATGTTACAAACATTTCCAGAGGAAGAAGATCAAACATTTTAAAGACTCAACAAATGTACTGCTGTCTGAAAGCAAGACAAAGTCATCAACTACTTGATTTTATGCAATAGCTGGACTTTCACTTGTCTTTGATTCTCTTTTTCTGTTATTTAGTTAATTAAGAAAGAAACTTGCGTAATTTTCTCATTTTCTGGATTTCTTCTGGATTTAAAAAATGGGATTAGTTACTTAAATCATCTAAATAAAAACAATTAGGTCTTGATTGGATCGTAATGTCAATCGTATACCACACCACGCCTAATTATCACACAAGGACGAATAGGATGTTTTAAGTTGGTTCAGAATGGTATCTGCTACATACCTTGTCTTTCTGTGTTTATCTGCTTGTGTCTTATGTTCACAGAAAGTCTGACTAGTTTCGGAATTGGAGCTGATTAATCTGATTTCCCAAAATGTCAGGTTATTCTTTAAAGCCTTCCTTTATCTGCTTTGTCCCTTTAATCTGCGTAACCTTAGTTGTGATGTCGCCGAGTAAAGTACCAGGAACACATGAGCCTGACGGAGTGAAGAACAATAGCAAAAATTTCTGCTTTGATGAATGATTCCAGTAACGGAACACATTAACTGATAAGAATGATTTAACATCCACACAGAAAGGTCAAACACAAGTAAAAGTTTATCAATTATGCTTGGAAAGTAATTGTGAACACCTATATACATTATCTAATACTATGCAAACTGTAATTAAGTGATTAGTAATGAGAAAAACGCTGCAAATTACACATGCTGAGTTATTTTTGTTTGAGTTTTAGGACATAATAAAAGGGATCTGCTCCAAACCAGGTCACATGGCATTCTTTAGCATACAAATTCAGATAAAGCTGACATGTCTGTCTTATTGGAAAATTATTCTATGTTTAAATTATATGGTGAGATTTTTTTTTGTAACATAGCAAGTACTAAAAATAGAGTAGCAGTTAAATCAAACCATTTTTTCCCCCATTATACAGTACAAACTTAGCAAAAGCTACTCTAGCTGACACTAAATATATATATTTACGAGAGCTACTTGAGACTACTACAGCACAGCTAAGTGTGACAGGAAGTTAGAAAAGCAGCTTTAAAAGCTGTGAAGATTTTTATGTAATCCACAATTCCCGTGCAAGAAAGCTAAATAACTTTTGATCTCAGACACGTTCTTTTTCCATCCGTTTTTCACTTGATTTGGACTAAAAGCTTAATCTTAGGCTGCAGCCAGATCCTCATTCCGTTGCAGCTTTTGCCTGCATTGCATCAACAAATCCCTACAAGTAGTCGAGTCTGGCAGAGCAAACTCATCTCGGAGCAGCTGGAAAACCTCATCGCCAGGCGGAGAGTTTGAGTGGTTTTGCCTGGTTCAGCAGTGGGCATGCTGGTGTTAGATGAGTCATTGATCCTCCCCAGCAGGCTCCTCTACGGTGCAATTCCTCCATGCTCCGCCACTCCCCTCCCCCACGCCATTGACTATCTGCCATGACGTTCCGCCGTCACAGCAGGACTTGATACGTAATGATCCTCTGATGGAGGGATGTAACATTTATCATGTGCTGGCAGATGTGGCAGGGTGGGATCTGAAGAGAGAGCGCAGGCCAAAGTCAAAAAGAGGAAACTGTGCATGTTTAGACGGGAGCTTCTTTAAGACTGACAGCGGGAGATATGCAGGATTAAGGGAAAAGTGACAGCAATGTTGTCCTCCGGCTCACTATATAGGAAGACGGACGGTTGTGCTTTGCTCAGTATATATATGAAAAAAATAATACAAAAATGTCACTTGGTGGCAACGTGGGGGATACTTTGAGACAAACTTTTCCCATTGAAAAGTGAGAAGGGTCAAAATATGACCATCACAGCCGTTTGACATCAGATCCTGAAGATCAGGGTCTCCAATCCAGACTCAATTTGAGTTGACATTTTTGTTTATTTGAACTGCAACTTGGACTCACTTTACAAGTGCACCATAAATGTTTCCATCATGGTCTTATGTTAAAAGCAGGGTGCATATGGAGTCTTAAGGAATTGGATAAGGAGGTTTTTACCAAGAGAGAACAAATGGGCAGATTTCTTATAGAGCTGAGCTGTGTAGATTGATTATCTCTATTAGATTTAAACAGACTTCAAAATGTCCTTGTTGTACACTTTGAACAAATAAGAATGAAAAACTCATTTACTGGTTAAAACTTACTGCTATTAATGTTGTACAGTGTTTGCCTCTAATTGGATAGAAAGTATTCCTGCCTCTGTGTGGTGTGCACTCACTGGAGCCACTGTTGCTTTCATAGAAAGTTCTCCTGGCTCACAGGCTTCAGAGCATCAATGTGTTTCATTCCTCCATGAAATCTTATAATGACGTTATTAAGGCTATCAACTGTGGTTAGTCTGTTTAGGTGCCATTTTCTACTGGAAAGTACTCTTTGCTCAGTGCCTCTGTCTTTACCTGCTCTTTCTTTCCCATCGAAAGTATACTTGTTGTGTTTTTGTGTTCTCTCTCTCATTCTTTACTTCTCATATTCTCTACGTCTCATCTTGTAATATCCCTACACTTTGATGTGAACTCAAAACAAGACAAAGTTCGACATAGAAATTTTGTGAGCAATCTAAATCCTGATTGGTTGTCAAATATTGTAGTATAAGCATACATGGATGTGACATGCACAAATGACCCTACATACATTGAAAGATGAGTTGGGAAGCATTTTGAAAAAAACAAGTTTCCTGTACATAACAGAGGGTGCTGGTTCATGTAGCGGACATTCGCAGCTCATATTCAGATTTAATTATCTTAGAGTGCAGAAGCCTGCAGGAGTGAGGTCAGACGAAGGACCTGAGAAGTAATGAGAACAAAAGACTCTCAAGGAGTGAGGCATACCGTTCGACCTTCTTGGACGGAACTGACCAGTCGCCAAACACAAACCAGCTGCAGTTCCTGGCAAGATGAGGCTCTGCAGTCCTGTCTAAATTATGGATTTCAACAAGTATATTTGTAGGAGAGCGTGAAAAAATAGCGTTGTTCTTTTCTCCAAAGTTTTCAGTTTCATCCACACTCAGTGCTCCACAGTCTGAAAATGTTTAGCTCTGCACTGTTCACAATGGGAGCATTATCCAGCCATCGTTCTATTGTGCATTTTCAGGATTCTGCATTTCCATTGTGGCGTAACCTCCCTTTCACCGTTACTCGTTTATAGTTTTCAAGTCGGCTCATAGAGGAACATCTAAAACACAGACTGTCATGAAAAAGTTATATATTTTTTGCACTTTAGAAAGTAAAAACTTACAGATTGAATGCAGATAGAGGAACATTTCAAGCATCCAATTTTGATGCAATTCAAACATAACAGAACACCATTTATGTTGAAGCACATTAGTGGAAGGAAAGTGATGATTTGGTCCACAGTCAACTCGGTCGTCTACCAGCAAATTTGAGATGAGTTTTACTTTTCTGCTAACAAGCTTTACGGAGATGATCGTTTCCTTTTCCAACACACTGCTAAAGGTATCAGAAAGCTGGCCAGTTAGAAAATCTCCAAATTATCGTCAAGAGGAATATGCAAGACACCAGACCCACCAAGGCAGATGACTAGAGGGTACATATTAAAGCAATCTGGGCTTCTATTACACAGGCTGATCTCCTGCAGGATTTTCTGATAGTGAGAAGAATTTATGGTTCCATCAATTGCAGCAAGTTATCTAGATTACGAAGCAGTAATGTGCTCCAGACCAACACACAGACACCTTTCCCTTTTGTCTGCTCGGTCTAAATAATAATCCCCTGCAGCTCCTGGGTGTTACCTGAATCCATTTGGTGTTAGATAGGTCTAACAGAGGATAAAAAAAAAACTAGTAGCTCAACTTACTACAGGTCATAAAATAAATATCAGCATTAGTGCATGTATGCATTTCAACATGTCTGAATAAACCCAGTTATTTACGTAACACATTAGATATTCTGTCTATAATGACACCATTAAAATGCCAAATCAATGACGTCCAAGCTCATCGTGAGTGTATGTGTATTTCTGACTTGCACTATAAAGCCTCATGATATGTTGAATAACTTCTACTACAGGACTTCGCTATGCTTTAATTGTTGGTAGTCGTTTTTGCCTCTGGGCATGCATAGCCCAACACATTGCCATATGCTTGGGCTACAAAGTACTAAACTTTTGTTTTTTCTCATCTTCAAAAACAAACTTTGTTGTTAAATTCAAAGTCCTATATTCCCAGCGTTTCCTATATTCCTATGAAGAACTTTTTTTTTCATTTGGTGGAAGGTCAACTGTATTAGATCTTGAATCGTTTTTTTTTTTTTTTTAAAGTACAAAAGTTTGACCTCCGTTTTGACGGTTCAAGACCAGAAAGATAAAAGCACTTCCAGGTTGGGACTCTTGCCTAACCTCTGTCTGGATTAATAAAGGAAAAAAAATATTCAATAATAGATCACGGAAGCTTTTTGTAAGAAAAAATCTGAGTCTCTTTACTAGACAGCTGAGAAAATACACAAAGAAATGGGATTTAAGAGCAGCGTCTCCCTCCGAGACGAACTCGCGTCGTTTTTGATTACCGAGACGTGCGACTGTCCAAACAGACCTGCACTCTTCTGAATCGGAAATTAGAATCTTACACCCAGAAGTGATTCACGTGCAATTTGGCGAATACAAAAACATCCCAAGAGTGCCTTTGCCTCCAGCTAATGATCTAAATTACACCTGAAGTAGAAGCAAGAAAAAAGAAAACAAAAAAAAACAAACTGCTGTGTAAGTTAAAATAGTGACTCTGAGGTTGAATTATTATGTGTCCCTTCATGGGGCAATGCTGAATTAAATAGCTGGTTTACTCGTTTTGAAGAAGAAGAAATGAAGAAGCAAATGAGAAGTGGGGAAAAAAAGGAAAACAATGTCAAAGGACACTGAAAGAGACGTGTTAATTTACTAAAGGCGTCTGGAAGAGTTAATTAAGCCAGCTATAGGGAAGAGGAGAAAGTGCTGAGTCCTGGAGACACAAAATATTTATTCATCAGCCTATTAATGTTTAATTTCTTTTTTTTTCTCCTCTGTTTTTCAAATGCAAGTAGGAAAGGAAAAAGCTTTGAACATTTGACCTTATATGTAAAAAGTATGAGGTGAGCCTGAAAACCCGTAGGGATTGTCTTAATCATTAAGAACCGGCTGCAAAACAAAAGAAGGATATTAAATGAATGGAAAATATCTCACATCTTAAGAAAATGCTTCTGTGCTCCTGCAGATTGGTCTTCCACCACCTCACATTCAAACACAGATCATCTACTGCTGCATCAGAGCGAGGGATACAACACTTCAAAAAAAAAAAAAAAAAACATTTCTACACTTTGAAATTGCATTGCATTTCGTCACTTTGCAACCACAGACTTGAATGTGTTTAGATTGCCTTGTGCATGCATGGTGCTGTATATGTAAATGATATTGCTTTATTTTAATGGGATTCTATGTGATCAACGGAAAGTAACCCATAACTGAAGTGAAAAGAAAACAGTGGCTTTTAAGTTCATACAGTAGTGAAATTTGAGTCTATCCTTGGATATAAAATTGTTTTCAAGATACAACAGAGATGAAAGAGCAAAAGTTATGCGCCCCCTCATGACACAGCAAATCACTGACTCCGCTTCATTTCTTTTTGCTTAGTCCCAGGAAACATTTTGTTCCGTAAACTTACAATCAGGGATCTGGGTGTGCTTGAGTGACGTTCTCTCTTACCTTGTTCTCTGTCCTTACCTCCAAGGGAACCTTGGAGATCACAACTTGGATCATTTTCCCTCTGTGATTGTCTATCAAGCCACCTTGTGCAAGAATCCACCCAGATTACCTCATGCAGGCAACTGCAAGGCTCCCTACTTCCTTAAATCCTCCAACCAAGCCGTCTGCCCTCCAACACTCCACCGTCGACTCAAACCGACACCCCAGACTTCGCTCATTCCTCCCTGGCTACAAACTGTCCTCTGCAACCAGTAAGGCAATATTCAATATTACTCAGTGTTGGTGTGTCACAAAAAATCCACATTAAATACATTGAAGTTTGTGGTCATAACTGTGACAAAAATGTGAAAAGGTGCTACTTCTCCAAGGCCGTGCGCATGACGGATCACTTGAAGATCGCAGAGTTTTGGTCTCACCTCTGCATTCAGCAGCAAATATCTGTTGGCGGTACGTTACACACAGCCGCACACGCTCCATCGATCCCACGGAGACGTGTCAGATGAACGAACCCGGCGTGGCTGAGGAGGAAACCCTCGTACGCCTGATTTGTCAGCGGCCCTAATTATATGGCGACAAACGGGTTGCCAATCAAGAGAATATATTGTGTGGTTATATCTCAGGAACTCATCAAGTCAACCCAATTAAAAGCTGCAATAAGAACAGACATTGGCAGCCAACATGGCTCTCATTCACTTAATTCATGATTGCCAATTAAAACAGAATAGCGTGCAAAGTTGTAAAGCTGTCAGAAGGGCCCAGCTAAATTACCCTTTTCCACTTTGAATGATGGATGCGTTCACTGCTTTCCCTTATCTTATTTATTCTGAGTGGTAGGGGATGGGTGGTGGTGGGTGGGACGGAGGGAGCAGGAAGAGTTTAAAGAGTGTGACGCTAATAAAGAAAGTTCCTCCTTTCAGAGAATTAGAATCTCCTGAAGGAAGACTGTCAGGCTTCCTACGAAGAAATATGTAATTAAATCACACACTTTGGACTGGATCCTTGTAGATAACTCAGTCATATTTAAGATTAAAAGTATAAAGTGAGATAACACTGCAAGTTAATTGTGCTGTTCCCCTCCCACAGCTGCTTTGCAACAAATACCCGTACAGTGCTCACAGTCGGCTCTTTGTCCATTTCTCTTTGCACAGAGTCGATTCCTCTATTAATATCGTTTCTCTTTGTTTCCATGCCAATGATTTTGGATCTAAAGTTCCCAGATTTAAACTTGAATCGTCTTCAATGTCTTAATTCTTTAAAAAAGTGTCTAAAGCAACCTGAGAAAATGTGAATGATGTCTGTGTAAACGCAAACCAGTGATGATATCGGTCACGTTGTCTTGCTCTTACAGACTTTGCAGTTTGTTTTTCCCTTGCATGCAGCAACACAACAAGAGCGAACCACTGTGATTTAATGCGCCAGATCATATTTACCACCTCCTACAGGGCTGGCATGAGCATTGCATTATTTTTCCAGAGCTTCTTTTTTTTTTTTTTTTTTTCTTAACTCTGCAACAGATATGTGTTTGGAAACATTATGTAAGCAGCGTTTTAGTATTTGACTGCAAAATGCAGAGATGCACATAACTACTAGCCTGTTTGTTGAGTGCAAAATTAGAAAATAATGAAGTGTTGGATGTTATTCCTAAATCTGTACAGTAAATGCATTGCATCATAAGAAGAACAGGGCTTGTTGGTTCAGTTTTCAGTTTCGGTATATACCAAACAACAATCTTTTTTTTTGTCTTTTTAATTCAAACACATATTAAAGATGTCCTGAACTACCGATCTTTCTCTGTCTGGGCTTGTTAGCTATTATGGTTCATTTGCATTATGTTTATGTTGTAAATCATTGCAGATATTCCAAGTACAAGCAGCTATACTGTTATCACATTAAACACATTTTAGGTTTTTGACACTTTAAGTAACCTAAATTAAAATATAAATGTAAAGAATGGTTTTAGAGAGAGTTTTTTTTCTCCCCATCATCTCATCGTTTTTACCACTGAATAAATACTCTACTTCAAGTTTGGTGCTGTGATTTTATAGTTTTTCACATGCTTACTAAAGGTGTAAAAACGAGTAGGAGGCTCTACTTTACTATGGGAATCAAACTATATTTAAACGATAACTCGTGTTTCTCCTTTAGTTTAATTTCTTTTAGAGCAGCAAGAATGTTTGCTAAATGTCTGAAAAGCAACTTATCCTGGCCGTGTCTTCTGCACCATTAGCTACCGTTGCCACACTATTGATGGCCTAATTAAGACGTGTCAAGCCGGAATATGTCACATTTTTTAAAAGGCTGAAATTGATAGCTCACATTAATTTTCACTTTCTCCAAATGACCTTTAATTTTGCTCACAAAATGCGGGCTCGTGTCTCCGCCGGCAACACCCTCCCTGTTTCTGCTTCTGAAACAATATGTCAAACCCGCTTTGACAACACAGGGGAGGAAGCTACCTGCTCGCAAGAGGGGAGCGCCTGAAAGCCTAAATTGAAGTCACTGTCAGACTTCAACTATCCATCAGAAAATGATAGGCCATAGCCTCCCTCTAGAATAATTGTTTATAACTTTTTTTTTCTCCTTTTTTGTTTGATCAATACAATCTTTGATAATAACCGTATGTAGCCTGGTGCTTCCAGCAATTTGCTTTTGTCCAACTTTTTTTTTTTTTTTCCTCCTGGATTGTCTTGTAAAAAGCAAAACAAGCCCCAGATCCAGTCACGGTGCTGCAAGCATCTGGAAAAAGAAAAAGTGATGGTTTCCATTTGAGCCCCCGTCGCTGAGGGTTTGTTCTCGTCCTCAAGAGATGTGCTCCGTAGGCCAAGGTCTTTGCAGCAGATTAAAAGAGCGTGTCACTAATGTCACCCCGCTGACGAATCAATGGTGAAGCGCAGGAAATGAAAGGAGTGACGGACACATCAGCTCCTGTCACCGCGTGTCTGCTCGGAGCCTTCTCTTCATCCTTGGCAGCCGCCGGGACCTGAGGGGGACCCTGTCAGCTGGAGCCGGCGTGGCTCCCGGCACAATCCTGAACCGCGGAGGGGAAAAACCCACGGGAGCCTCACTTGAAAAGGGCTCACAAGGGTTCTGAGCATCAACTCAATCAACTTCTGATACTTTGTTGCTGCGCTGGGCCGAAAGTTTGGGAAATCCAGCCTGGGCTTGAGGTGTAGAGAGGCGAAGAAAATCATCCAATTGCGAAGAAAAACAATCGGATGGCAGTAAGTTCATAATGTGTTGTGACAGATTTAGTTTTATTATGTAGCAGAGATAAGCGGCTTATCTCATTCTAGCTCTGTCTTTGCTCCTTGTGATTGCATCAGTTTGCGCGATAATAGATTTGATCACCATTTGTCTCCCCTTTCCAGCTATTTATTCATTATTTTAAGTATTGTAAAGTCACACAGAGCATCTCTTCTCATTATTGGAGATTGAGTTGCATGTTCTTACTATTGCAGCACACTTTTCTTTTATGTTTTATGTGAAACACAATGTGATTTAGACAGAAGTCCACCTACAAAGGCTGCATGGCTGACAACTTTACTTTGTTTCAAATCCTTCCATCGTGTTCATGGTTGTTTATGATTGTGATCCTGTTGGGAGGTGAAACTCCACCCCAATTTTAAGTTCAATACATCCCTTAAGTATTTCTTACACAGTTTCTATGCATTCCCAGCTTTGTGCATCTGTAACAAGTTTTATTCCCACGTCATGATTCTGCCACCATCATGTTTTGCTGAGGAGAAGGTGTGTGCAGCCTGTTAGTTTTCCACCAAATTCACCATTTGTGGACCGTCCACAAATGGTGGACCGTCGTTCACATGTTTGACTTTGACTTTAATTGTGATGAAAATCAAATTTATTTGTGTAGCACATGTCTGCAAAAGGGCAGTTCAAAGTGCTTTATATGAAAACATAAGAACGTCATAAAATCCCGCAAGAAATATTACATTTTGTCAGATACCATCATCAAGTTTGTCAACACACGTCGACTACAGTGATCAATGTTCTGGCTATCTTGAGTCAAAAGCAACTCTAACCAGGTGGGCTTCTACCCTGGGTTTAAAGGAAGACAGTGTTTCAGCAGTTTTGCAGTTTTCTGGGAGTTTGTTTCAGATTTGTGGTGCATAGACGCTGAGTGCTGCTTCTCCATGTTTGGTTCTGGTTCTGGGGATGCAGAGCAGAACCAGAACCAGAAGACTTGGGGGGTCTGAAATGTTGGTGCAGCCTTTAATGTATGTTGTTGCTAAATTTGTGGATCATTCTTAACAGCTAGGAAATCAACCAATTTCAGCTATGCAATAAAAAGTTAAAGGCCAAAGTGTATCCTATGGTAAAACGAGGCATATCTGACATAATTATAAAAAGGCGACAACAGGCCCGTCTTTGTGGATTCAGTAAACTCTCCTGTCTCCACAGCTCTATTCCCATGTGAGTCTTTTCGGTTGATCGAGTCCTTTAGATTATCTCTGTTTTGGGGGATTTGAGGTTCACTTCCTGAAGCAGCTGGACGGCTCCGACGCCGCAGGGTCACCGGCTTTGGCTTGATGGGAAGGCATTTGATTTTCAGGATCAGGACGTTTTCGCTCCAGCACAAACAACCACCTGGGCTTGTTTGTCCTCACCTGAGTCTTTCAAGAGGAATAAAACAGCGCTGCTTGTTTCCTCGTTACATGGTGGCCGGGAAGCGCGGGGGCTTGTAGAAGCAAACAGAATGCAGATGCTTGTGGCGTGGGGGAAAGGAGAGGAGAAAGAAGATGAAGGGACAAAGGGGGACGATAACAAGCGTTTTTTTTTTTTGCCAGCCAGGCAGCCATGAGTCCTACTGCTCTGCTGGAGTGAATGCAACAGCACCGGCTTTTTCAACCTGACTGCTGGTGCAGATGAACACACATCTTCCCCACCATGGGAGAGGAGACTGTCATGACAAAGCCAGTCCCTTTGCCTTTTTTTTTATAGTTTACATCCCTTCCTGCCCCTCTTTCTCTTTCTGTCTCACCCTGTCCCCATTTCTGTTTCGCTTGTGTTTGCTGTTGACTCTTCCTTTTTCTTGGTCTTCTTACGTATATAATAAAAATGAAAAGTATGCAGGTGATATACTTGCTATTGAAAGCGTGCAGCATTTGGCACCTTCCAAAGAAATCCTTTCTAAAAGCCAGGGTTACAGCTAGCAAACACAACACGCATACACTTTGCAATCTAAAATACACGTTTAAAATCAGTTAATTAAAAGTCAAATGATGTAACTGAACGATGTTCAGAAGGCAATAGAGGTATATTTCATTGCAGTATTTCAGAACCGATTCACAGCAAATGCATCAGAAACACCTTGGAGACATCAGGTGCAAATCCAGAAAGTCTGCAGCGTTCTAGGTCCTTCTGATTGTGGCAGCTGCAGTCACCTTGAATTTCAATCAATTCCGGCACATAAAAGGAATCCATGTTGAGAAAAAAAAAAGTTATTGAAGCATCAATGAAAACTTCCTCAGCAGGAAATTTCACATCTTTGACTTTTAGTATGGGTGGCCTACAATAAAATGGAGAAAAAAAAAATGTTTTTATACTCAATCTGAACAATCCACTGGAGTGTTGAGGTCGCTCCAGCAACATTTAGTTATAATTTCTCATAAGTGATTGTGTAATGAGGTTATAATAATTTACGCCCTCATCTCGAAACAGTGCAATATCTTAAAGGTATTCTGTTTCAGCAATTCATTTGAAAACATGAACTACATATACTTACTGCACAGAGTGACATTAAATCATTTAATTCTTATTTATGAGTCTGGCATACATATCTAATGGAAATCAATTAGTATTTTTGATGCTATGTGTTATGCTAAATACAATATAAATACAGTGCGTCGTAGAAAGAGGATAAGCCACAGTGGGTCATTTGTGAAGAAGATGGCTGCTCTGAATGCTGAACTGAACAATATGAACAGGAAAATAAGTGGAAGTTAAAAGCATTTAGCATTCTGCAGCATACATGTTACCTCTTCAGTACAACACCCTACTGTTAACTTACTAACAGTAGGATACCGGTACATGACGGATACATTACGGTCATGTTCCCCTAATGAACTGTGAGTGGACGGTCAGAGGTTAAATCTTCAAAAACTTTGAATCATACAGATTCAAATCGATTACAGATGTTCCAACTTGACTTTAGTTCCCAAAAGATGCAGTCAAGTTCAGTTGTCTTGTTCAAGTCACCAAGTCGCAGCAGTCACCTTACCAAAAAAGCAAAAGTCTTGCGACAGTTGATGGCTGATGCCACTGAGTCGTTAGCTTTGCATGGAGCGACAGCAGGAAGGAAAACTCCTCCAAGAGGTCAGCAGCCTCAGCCCAAAGCCGCATCCCGACAGAGGTTGCTCATGATAACAGACACTCCAACTTTGAACTTTTTAAGAACTGGCAATCTGTACAGCATTTTGGATTTTACATAAGCAATACTTTAGTCATAATCTGTGTATTTGTGATCCTGTGTTTATTTAAAAAAAAAAAAAGCAATATAAAAACAATGAGTCCTGAAAGTCTTCAACGTTTTTGATTTCGGTGCTCAAGAACAAAAAATCCTGGCCTTGTAACTTTAATGCAGAGCAAATTAGACAAGAAATTATAGGATCAATGTTGACAAGCTGTTTTCCCTTATGTAGAGGTTTCATAGTTGCATATTTGTGTGGATTGAGAGCACAGCCGGAGCTGCCACTGCTTCCCTGCTCTCTGTCGCACAGAGCACTGAATGCAGCGAGCGCGGCTGAGTCATTAGGATTCGACTCAGGATGCCGCTTCGCTCGGCACAAACCGAGGTGAATGAACATGTCTGTCTGCAGCTAGACGCCTCTTTCACAACCTGCTGTGACGTGTCTGGAGGGAAATTACCGAGAATGACCTTTGTACCTGTCGGTTATTCAAACCTCCTCACCATCTCAAGTATTTACCCCAACATTTCTCCGTATCTTTCTGGGCTCTCTGCCCTCTGACTCTCTTGAGGAAGACGGCGGCTTTATTTCCGGAGCCGCTCTGCAGAAGCGATGTCGCCGTATGAAATACGCCACGTGTTCATGATAAACTTTCAGTAACATTGATTATTCACACAGATGCAGAAGATTGTCCTTGAAGAATGACTGTCTCTGCGGCATTGGCTGCCAAGTGTCACAAACCACCAAGTCATAATTTTGCTTGCGTGCAAAATTGCATCTGCAAGCGTGACAACATTTGCAACACGTTGTATATCAAGGAGGATTAAGACAATTTATATGTGGTGGATACAACCGGTGGTAATGCTGAATCTGCTCGCGAGAAAATATGAGAAAAAATAAAACGTCTACATTCGGAGCAGGGTGAATAAAAATCTCTTACAGTAAATTATTCCGACTCTAACCTTCTGCAAGACGACTTCTAAGCTGCAACTCAGCAATATCGCCCACCCTCGCCTGTAATCTATTTAACCCCCAAGGAAAAGCAGAGGTACGGACTAAATTGGTGTAATCTGAATAAGGGTTTCTTGAATACGGCACTTTTAGCCATTGAGGGAACGTATCCACCTCCAGCTTCTGCAGACCTGACAGACAATAAGGATATGACCATCTGAATCAATACAGCCAATCCCCCCTGATTAGGTCATCCATTAGTTCGGTTGATCTTTCAACCCCCTCGATTTGCGTCTGATGGAAGTGTTATTGCTCAATACTTGTTGGATGATTTGTTTAAATCTTTTGCTTCTTAAAGGGACAAAGGAGTAGGAATGTTTTGATCCAGCATATGCAAATGAGTCTTTTTTTTTTTTTTCAGTCATGGTCCAGAAAGTGCGGGGGATTGGGAAGAGGTGTCAGAATGCTGGCCTTCTCTCTTGAACATCAAGGCCTTTCTGCTGCATCTGATCCTCTCCTGTCTGTCTCTTCAAAAAGTCAAAATGTGTTGAAATGCAAGCTGGTGTTGTCTGCTGTCCAAACCTCAAACCAGCTGGGACTCGAGACCTTGATGCGTCTTAACTCAAAATGAAATAAATAAATAAATCTGCAATAATATTTTCATTTGTTCTGTTAAAGCAACCGATTAAACACTTTTGCTTGTGTGCAAAGGTCTTCTGTGATTGAGAAAGGAGGATTTTATATGTGTCTCAAACAACATGGACTCTTCAAGAAAGGCTTCCAGAAAGATTTTTCTTTCATCCTTCTTCAGGAGGCACCTCTGTAAGGTCAGACACTGATGCTGGACAGGGAGGCCTGATTTACAGTACCTGCCTTCTAATATGACCTTCTCTGTATTTAAGCATCCGCGTTTCATTGGTCATTGCCGGATCCCGTTGGTTTGAATCACTCTGGTTCTGTCTCGTATTCCTCATGCCTGATCTGCAAGTCCCTTCATTTCGAAGTTCCTGAAGAGACAGAAGTCTGTTGGCCCACCTGAGTAAGCAGACATGCTCACATCAGGACACCCTGCAGTGTGCATGTCGCTGTGGAGTTGGAGCTGAAGACGCCATCAGACACCTCAAAGCCACTCTCATCTGGACAAGACAGGCAGCACTGTGAAGATAACATTCAGCCTGGTTTGCTTTGTCAAAAACTCCAGAAGACATGAGTGGAGGCCTCAACAATTGCTGAATCATCTGACAAACGGATCGGTTTGAGTCTGAAGGACTGTGTGTCTAACCAGGTGGTCAGCAGCACCACAGGGGGACTGTACTCTCACCACGCCGGCTAGCTACAGAAATACTCAAGTGGCTGTAGTCTTTGGGGGCATCAGAGATGGTCAACAAGCTGAGTACAGAGAGCTGGTGGAATACTTTGTGGCATGGTGAGGGAATAATCGTCTCACCTTGAACGTAAACAAACCAAAGGCATCGATCGTAGACTTTAGGAGGAATCGGGTTTCACGCTATTTCTCCATCAAGGAGAAGTTAAGGAGTAGAAATACCTCTACATTCATCCAGACAGACTAAACTGGAGACTTATCAGTGAAATCGTCTAGAAGAAGGATCAGAGCAGACTGCACTTCTCGAGAAAGCTAAGGTCCTTCAAAATTGTCAGCAAGATGCTGCAGATCTTTATAGTCTGCTGTGGAGCGTGCCACCTCTTCAGCCATCATTTGTTTGAGTAGCAGCATCAGAACCTGGGTTTGAAAAGCTCAACAGCCTGATAAAGAAAGCTGGTTCTGTTCTGGGGACGACTGTGGAACCTCTGGAGATGATAGTGGGAAGAAGGATTCTTCATAAAACTGTTATACAACAACAAAGTGTCTTCAGTCAGAGGCTTCTTCAGAACCGTTGCAATACAGACGGCTGCAGGAGCTCCTCCCTGTCCATCAGCATCTACAGCAACTCTTTGAAGAACCTTGAATAATATGATTCTCAGCAACACTGAATTGATCATTAAATTGTCTCATCTTCTGTCGTTTCTGTGTTTTGGTCTACAACAACTGCACTACATGACAGCAGCACCCAATTCTTTTCTTTACATTGGATTTGGTAAGATGAGGTTTGCATCCAGCTGCTCACTCATAAAACCTTCTCCATGACTCTGTCCATAATGTCCTTGAACTAAACACATTGAGTTTGTAGATCTGCAGGGATCAACTTTGCAGAATGTTGACAACCTTTGTGCATTACCTGCCTTGGCATCTGCTGACTACATTCTGTGATTTTTACACAGCCTTTTCCTTCTGACATTTTCAGTTGTTTCCACTTTGCTATAACACCACCAGCAGATGACTATATATTATTTAGTAGCGGTGATGATGTTGATTGACCTACAAAATACATGTCAAAGCTGGTGTCATAGTGATTTGACCAATAAGATGTAATTGGTTGTTATGCCTCCCCCTCACAGGTTACCAACCTGATTTAAAACGCGACAGACTGAATTTAATTGAGTATAAATACTTAAAAAAATAAACAACAAATCTGTAAAAAATTACCATTATGAACAACAATCCTCTGTCTCTCATTTTTGTAAACATTGAGACAGTTATTTTTATTATTTTTCATTTTTTTAGAGTTCAAAAAGCAGAATAAAATCAATTGCAACATAAATAAGACCTTTTTCTTTGTTCAAAAAAAAAAATATATATATATATTTTACTGTTGAACGGCAGGATGATTTTTGACCATTTCACCAATATTCTGCTGTTCTCCTTGCGCTCGCCTTTTGTGTTTACGCAGTGATGCTCCCAAAAAGTCAGCACACGTTATGACAGCTCTTTAGCTGTGAGCACATCAGCACGTTTTGTCCACCGGGAAAATCGATACCTTGTTTAGAGCTGAAATTGGACAGTCAATGGGCACAATCATCTGTTTCCAATGACAGTAAATGGCAGTTACTGGAATCAGAATGTCAACTGTTTGGGACCGACCAGCAATCAACACTGCGGATCAATTTTTCCACTTACTTTGCAGTTATAAACATCAAGCCATATAAACCCATACATTATGTATGGTTAGAGGAGTAAGATGCATCCAGGTGTAGCCCAAGGTGCAAATCAGCAATGGCTTAGAGGCAAGTTCAGCCTGTAAAAACAGGAGTTTACAGCACCATAAACACAGGATTAGCTACGTCTAGCTTGCTGGGATATCGAGCTGTTTGTGTGTGGAGAAGTTGGTGAAAATGAATTTAAAGCAGCGATCCGGCTGGCAAACATACAATTATGTATATAAACTTCAGTATTTGCAACATAAGTGAGTGAATTCACTATCTGTTGGGCTGATTAGGAGAAAAGCAAATATAAAAACATAACTAGGGTTTAAGAGTTAGATGTACAGTAGTAAAACAGGAGGGGTTGCAGTTTTCAAACACACATGTCCTCATTTTTCTGCTGTCTATTTTTGTTCCATTGCTTGATTAGGTGCAAATTTATTCCTATCCTTGCTAAATTCTTGTCCTGCTTAAAAAAAAGGCATGTCCAAAGTTACTCAGTTTGTCCCTGTCCGTTCTGTTTTTCTGACTGTAACAACATTCTTTTCCAGTCACCATGTTTCCCTTGAATTTCGACCAAAGCCTTCTGGGCATACAGTTTTTTTTTTTTTTTGTTTTTTGTCTTTTAAGAGTTTATCCAATCTGTGCTCAGATTCTGGATTAGCTTCCGGATTGCACCTAGTTTCTCCTGATTGTTCTCCTAAGCGTAACTAAACAGTTATCTAGGTAAGACATGTAAATTATAAAATAGTAAGTAGAAAATAACTTTTCGAGTGAAAGTTTAAAGAGTGAAAAACTCAACTCAAGTAATTATTATACGGTCGTAGCAGTAGGCCTGAAAGCCTGGAGTTTGACATCCCAATGTAGACGATATAGCAGTTTTAACTTTTCTTCTCACCATACAGTACTAAGGTTTAACTCAATTTTTAGATTTTTGTGTCAGAAATTAGGAGCAACATTTAATTGTTTTTAAAAATGAAAAGAGAACTACTTTTATTTTTAGCTGGTTCGTTTAAAAATTGCAGTTTGAATCGCTGACAATGACAAAAATACACAATGGAGAAGGATTATTTTGCTAAAAATCAACAGCAACCCCCCCATAAAATTACAATTCCAACCATCCATATATGCAATTCATCCCAAAAATGTTGAAATGACTTGGAGAAAACTGCTGGTATATCTACAGGGTATAGAAAATAAGGTTTGCAAACGGTGGTTTTGCTTTTATTTTGCTTTGAGAGTAAAAGTTTCTTCCTTTCTCTTTTGGCCTCTCAGCTCATTGGTACAAACCTCGCTTCACTGTGAACAGTGATGTTCTCTCAACAGCTTTACACAGCATCCTCACAAGGTCTTCAGCTGTTGTTTGTGAGGTTGATACACACTTTGTTTCAAAAAATAAAAAAATGTTCGACTCTTTTCTCTCTTTCACAAACAAAAGTCATTTTGATTGTTGCAACGGACGTAAAACATTAAAAGCTTAGTCTGACAGTGGGACAAAAAGGTTATTTTGTCTTTTTATACAGTCTCCAGTTCTAATTGTGTATAATATTGAACTGTGCTACCATTATTGTTCTCAAGCTAAAACTGCTGTAGTTAAAGTGCAGATTCTTCAGTATTTGCAACGAGACACTGCAGATCTTCTGTTAATCTGTTGTTGAGAGTAAAATCTGATCTGCCATCAACTGATGGGGTTCAAAGCTCAGAGCCAGGGAATTAAAAACGCTAAACAAGGTGATAAATTATGGATATGCATTCAAAATTAAATGTATAAATGAGTAATGCCATAAATAAATCATTAATAAATACTTTACCAAACAAATTAATGTCCACATGAAATAAAAAACAGACATATAATTGGTCCAGTTAGAACCACGTGGGTTTTAAAAAGCTTTTGTTGAAACAGAGAAGAGAAGAGTTCCCGTACTCCAAAAATATTCCACCTCTTTCATTCTTCCCTATCAGATCCAAGAATATTGTTACTGAGTCCAGAACTCGGCCTAGATCAGTTCACTGAGTTAAGATTTTCACTTTTCAAAAACTCTTAGCTGAACCCACTTAAAAATAAATAAATAAATAGTTACTGATTAAGACGGACAGAAAATCTTTTTACGTTGCCCATTAATCCATGTTGCTCTGGGCTCTTCGTTGGGTTAAGTTAAGCCACCAACACAAGGAGGTTAACTCTAAACATTAGTTTCTTCGTGAAAGTTGTAAAACCATCAATGCTGACAGTAAAATGCAGCCTGCCACTCCACAACATATTTCCAAATCTCTCTTTTCTGCTTTTCTTCCAAAACAAGAAAAAAAACAAAAAAAAAACTTTGTGCTGGCAGAGCAACTTTCCCTATGTTTTCATTTCAACAAAACAAAACTGTTTATTTTTTTCAGTAGATTTTTTATGTTTTACTTTTGGGACTTATAACAACCCTTAAAAACAGAAATCCAACCCTGTCGTCATTGGGGGTCATATTTCATTATTCTTTCATCAGCCGTTATGGTGTCCCTTCGCTGTTCCTCGTTAGTCTTTGAACAAAAAGACCCGTCGAGGCATAAACGCGTGTGCGTCATTGGGGAGAAGATAACAGTAGCGCAGGTGATTAGAGGTCACTGCATCCTGGCTGGGGGTGGAGCTGGGTGGGTGGGGTGTCATGGCGGCATGGCCGTTAAATGCCGTAGTGGGAAACGGAGGAAATGTGTAGTGGGGACGCAGGGCCCCATCACCTCGGGCTTCTCCTGACCGCCTGTGATTGATGGGGAAGAGCTGATGAGCCAAGCTCCCAATGTCACTCTACAATTAAATAACTCTCACCGCTGAACTGCTGCGGACCCATCCTCCTCCTCCTGCACTGTGATAAACCTCCCCCGTCTCCTCCCTTTCGCCTCCATCTCTATTTTCTTGTTCTCTACCCTCTCCCCTCCTTTCACTCTTTGCCACTCTTTTTCTTTTTTTTTTTTTAAGACATGTGACAATCTCAATATGATCCACCCTAAAATGTCACCTTCTTTGCTTTTGTCACTTGATTACCCGAATCCGGGAAGCAGGTGTTTATCCTCAGCTGCTGGTTGTCCAATTCAAACTTTGCCAGCTGTTCTTCCAGGTATGACAGACAGAGGCTGCTCTTTCTATTAGTTTGGGTCAGCGCTCCCTTCCCAAACGAGAAGGAGCTGCACACTATTGTAACGCGGCTGTTTCCAAAAATGCAAATAACGCTGAGGAAAAACACAAAGAAGATAATCCATCCATGACTAATGACTATAATATGAAACCTAATGTGGAAACAGGTGTTTAATAAACTTGGATAAAAATATGTAAACCATGCGCTCTGAGGCAAACTCCACAGAGCAAGCTGGAAGAGGCTGCAAAGACTTTTACTTGAATAGTGTGATGATGCATACAGAGTTTGCTGCATATTGCCACTAATTAGGCCTATGACTAATATTGGTTTGTTCACAGTGGGCTGTAGTTCATAGAAGCCAACCTTATTCTGCATTCTTTTGTCACCCGATGAGCTCACTTTGCAGCTAATTGGGCAAAGAATAAAACTCTCGGCGCACAAATGTGTATCTCCTGGAGAGCGTTTGGGATGTTAGAGGGAGTTAAGATGCGATAAACGGACTTTTGAACATAAATGTTCCATGCATTTCAAACATATCCATCTTTGAAAAGTGCCTGTGTTCCAGATTAAAAAAGGACAGAAGACAAATGCACACCAGACTTTTCACTGTTTTTATTTGAAAAGCACACGATCGGTTTCCGTTGGTGTTTTTTATTTATTTATTTTTTTGGGGGGAGCTGTCACATCACCACTGGTGGAACATGGAGGTGGCAGCTTAATGATACGGGAAAGCTTTTCTTCAGGAATGACAGAAACAAAGTTCAGAGCTGATGGGAACATGGAGTCGGCTAAATGCACGGAAATCACTGAGGTAAACCGGTTGGTGGTCAGGGAGTGAGGTTTGTCTCCGGCCAGAAAATGACTGCAGACGTCCAGAGCCAGAATAGAAATGGTTTTATCACAGCATAATAATGGCTAAATACAGAATGTGTGGCAAGACATGAAAATTAATGTTCACAGATGCTCTCTACATAATCTAATTACGGAATCAGATGTTTTGCAAAGTAGAATGAGCAAAAAGTGTCTAGCCTTGTAATGTTCTTAGGAACCCGATTGGATCGGTAGGGGAATGTACAATATGCCACACGTTTCTAGATAAAACTGCATATTTTTGCTCCACATTTCCAATTAAAATCCCAATAAATATGCTGAGGTTTGTGGTTTTAGTGCGACATAATCTAAAACTAGAAATGGGCAGCGCTATTTTAATCTATTTTTACCCGTATGGAAGTAAAAAGACATTGATGCTGCACACGTATCTCTGAACTCACCATCCCCATGGTAGGGGCAGCATCATGCTGGGGAATAATTCCTTCTTCAGTGGAGACAAAATGTGAAAAATGTTCACTTTTTAAGACACTGTATGTGTTATTAAAGGTTATGCAACCCAACATAGAGACAATTATTTCTGGTCATCAACCTAAACAAAACATCCCTATGGTGAGATAAAGTGGTAGCAGCATCATGATGTGGGAATCTGTACAATGATCTGTTTTATAAAATATTGAAGTTTGTGGTTGTAAGTAGGAAAAGTTTAGTGAGATTTTCCAAGATGTGTACATGAGAAATGTGCTGTTTTTACATGCTACTGGCAGGATTAACTCTCAACGCAGCAGGAGGTGAATGCATGATTCCTCTCATTGGTTAAAAGATGTCAAGGAATTTGCATTGACTTATTTTCTCTTCCACTTCTTCCTCTTACCACCACCAAGGCATTCATTCAGCAGCATACACGCCATCTGCTGCCAAAAACTTGGCAGCTATAATTTTTTGGTTCTCCGTTGCTTCTTGCCAGACGCACCGCGTGTGTCTTCTGGCTTTATCACCTCGCCAACTTATTTTTGGTTTACAAAAAAAAAAAGAGAGAGGAATAAAAAACTCCATCCTCTCCAGTAAGGAGAGGATTTGGCTCGGATGAGAGCGTAATTTCCCGTCTCCACTCCGCTGCTGCTGCCGCCGCTGCTGCGCGTCCCTTGTCGCCCTGTACAGTACAAGAGGGATGTAGAGACTAAACCCCGAACCCTGCAGCTGGGGTTCCCTGCACACCACCGAGGCGACAGTGCGCAGGAGAGAGATAGAGAGCGAGAGAGGGAAGTATGGAAGGAGGGAGGGAGGGAAGAGGAGAAGGTGAGAAACAGAGACGGGGAAGAGTCAGAAGCGCCATCTCCCTGCTGTGGCTGAGCGTTTACGCGCGATCCGAGAGCACATCTCCAGCCTCTCCGGGACTAATTCCACCATGACAACTTCCAAACTCCCAATCCTCACAGAATCTGGCTTCCTTTACGGGCTGCAATAAGAGAGGGAAGGTGCAACTTTTACTGGCGGAAATCATCCATGTGAAGTTCCTTTGGTAAGTAAATGTTCATGTTTTTATTTTTTCATTATTATATTATTATTATTATTATTATTTGATATATAGAATGTGCATTTATTTTTATTTATTTATTTATTTATTTATTTTATTTTATTTTATTTTATTTTTTTTTTTTTTGGGGGGGGGGTCATTTCCACTCTGTTGCTCACTTAATTCATGCATTTGCTTGGATTATCTGTGTATATTTCATCCCATCGTTTATCCTGTCATTAGTATTCCACGGACACGGGTTTCCTGCGGCGGGCGCTCACGGGGATGTTTACTGTCGGCGCTTCCCCGCTGCCTGGCTCCCCATCATGCGCTTATTTACCACCTCCTGGTCTTCTTAATGTTGGCTGCTGGTCTATCCCCCACCCCCCCACCATCAAACTTCTAGTCGGTCTGCGGAAATGATTCGCGCATGTCTTAGTTCTGGTTTCATTTCGTCGGGAAAACCGTGGCTGGCTGATCGGATCCAGACGCGCTGCGAACTTTTCCTGCTCGGTGCAGCTGCGTTGACAGCTAATGCGCAGTGATTAATGTTTAACAGGAGGGTCAAAAGCGGCGAGGTCACAGAAAATTCATCTTTGAATAACTTCGGCTGCGTTGATGCAAATGCCGCTCTGTTTGACCAAGTTGTGTGTTTTGGAGTGAAGTCGATTTTCCATGATTTTTTACTCAAGTTCAGCTTTCTAAACAAAAATAGAGTGTGTGGTATTTGCGTGCATTGGCTGCATTCATTTATTGCTTGAGTGCACTAGCGTTACAATTTCATTTCTATTTAATAGAAACTCTATTCAAAATGTCATGCTTTTTTGTTTTTGTTTTCCACTATAGGTGAAGATGATTTTTCTTGTAAATCTGATTGTTTGCATGGTTGTTTGGAGGTGGAGGTGAGGGGTGGGATTGACTTTTTCCATGACTTTTTAAAGACTTTAATCAATGTTGTTGCAAATTTGTGACAGTCTCAGGCTCAGATAATAAATCCTTCTTCCAAACA
>NW_006800123.1:1026966-1066443 GCF_000485575.1 Poecilia formosa | reverse complement strand
AAGACAAGAGGAAAAAATACAGTAATACATGACTATTTTAGAAAACAAAACAAAACAAAAAAAACAAAAAAAAACAACAACATATTTTGGTGTCCAAGGAATATAAATTAGGAATACAAATTTCTTAAAATATTGGAACACCTGGCTCCTCGCAGACATACTGAGCTTGTTCACACTGTTGTTTCTGATGTCAAATTACAGCTTGTGGATAATGCATTTAAATTTCAATTCATAATTGGTTTTGGTGGCAGAAGATTGGACACTGGAGCTGGCAAAGGGGGCGGTGGGGGCTTGTGGGGATGGCTGAACCAATAATACTGTTGACGCAGAAACTCTGTATACAATTCATTTATATGAATGAAAAAGCAAGCTTAAATGAATTATTAATTTAATAAATGATCTGCTAAATTACATTATGAGACTATTTTTTTGATTCATTTATACTTACATAATTTTGAGAATATTTCTAAACCATTATTCTTGGCCACAGCTCCTGATATATGAGAGCAGCACAATGGATTTAAGATTCTTTTCTAACCTTTTTGTCTCCATATCTCTAACAGAGTCAATGCCCTGACCCACACCATCCAGACCCCGCCCCCTTTGGAAACTTAATTGAAGAAATGTATTTAAAAAAAAAATAAAATAATTTCTCTGCCTGTTTAATATCCAACTTTAAATATACAGTGTTTGTGCAGCAAATGCTTTATTTGCATGCTCCACATAACATGACAGACCCCCCAATGGCTGCATCAAATGTATCACCTCATTTGAATGCATGTGTGAGCCCACATTTGTCAGCGTATCAGAAACCATGATGCTGAGAGCTGAAATACAACTCAAGCCATGGAAGTGACCCCATTTCCAAGTTTTATTTACGTCCAAATGTGGAAAAACGGCTCTTAAGCCCTTTATGGTTAGAAAGATAAATCTAGGAATAGAGATGTTTCTTCACACAAAACCACCGGGGGCCACAAGCATACTTTTCTCTATACTTTTTAATACTTTTTTTTTTTCCATAAGAGCAAACTGACTTTTACTTTTTCTACAACTTAACCTCCCAGCATCATAACTCTCTGTATGTAAACATATTTATATTCTGCTGTGAAGTTCAATCAGTTGCATATCTAGTTGAGAAAGTTGTATTCAAGCAAATCAATGAAGGAATGGTAGGAATCAGCGAGAGGATCCTTTCAGCCAGAGGGCTCAGGTTCAAGCTTCTGGCTCAGCATGAGTCTGCTCTCTCTCTCCCTCGGTGTGTGTGTGTGTGTGTGTGTGTGTGTGTGTGATGTAAATAACCTGAAGGATAACACGGAAACTTGTGCAGACAGTAAAAATCAATGAATCTTCTTATTACGGTTATTACAGTTATGTGGCGACTACTTGTTTTATTTCAGGAACAAAGAGAAAAGCATCGCTGGTGTGTTGCACTCGTTACCTGAAACAAAAAAAAAAACAAAAAAAATACGAGAGAGAAGAATCTTGATTTAGGAGCTGCCCTAAAACATATTTAGCTTAAACTTTGCACAACTTCTCATGGCATTTCCCGCTTCACCTTCCGAGTGATGGATGAGCGGACGGATAGGAGAGGGCGTGCGATTGCTAAAGTGAGAGCTGCGGTGCTGGTAATCCTGTTGTGAGGCTGGAAAATGGGATTAGAGCAAGAGAAACAGAGCCAAAGGAAGACTGGAAGACGCTTTACATTCACAGCTCTGGCTCACATTTTCACTTAATTTAATGACATCACTTTGACACTGGTCAGCGATGAGTCTCTGGAGGTGGCCCAATGCTGAGCCAGACTCACCCAGCGTCAGATTGTTGGTACTCTCTGGTGATGTCTGAAAAGATGGAAATTCAGCATCTTTCTCTGATTAATGTGTCGTACTTGAGCCACAGTCCCCAGGTGTTGGCAGCATTATGCTCTGGGGTTGTTAAGAAAGTGACGAGGATGGCTATATTGTCTCGAATATATTTAAGCGAAAGCTGAAAAGTTAAGTTGTTTTTTTCTTTGCAATCTTGAAAGTTAGAAATATTTTGAGGGTTTGGAAGCAGAACATTGCAAATATTTGCAAGAAGTTTACATGACTTTCATATAAAAAAAAAAAGAACAAATTGTCTCTTTAAAAGAAAGATTGAAAATGCTGTCGCTTCGTAAAAGTTGAATAAATCAGTTGCATATAAATGTTCAAGACGTTTGCTCAACAAACTGATGTGTAGTAGAAAACCTGGATATGATACTTGAAAAGTAGGAAGCTCCCTTTGTACAATGTCATAATACCTTGAGACATTTTTCACTGCTTGTGCTGCCAACTCCACTATGAAACTTGGAAGTGATGGCACCACGCTGGGTGCCTGTTGTGTTTTTCAGTAAGGTAAAGGAAGTTAGCCAGAGTTGATGTTACATCGTGAAAATGTCTGATTTATTCCCCCCCCAAGCAAACTTGTCATACAGGAACATTTAGATGGTTTGAAAGCATAAAACTGGAAAGACCTTCTCAGAGAGATCGTCCTTATTCAGCAGGAAACAAAATGTCTCTCTAAAAGCAGATTTATAAGGTATTCTTTCTTTGAAAAGTGAAACAAAACTCTTGAATGTGCCTGCATGAATTAGCCTCCATCTGTCAACACACTTATTCATTCACAATGCAAGATATATATAATAAAACTAACAAAAAAACTATTGCGACAGTAAAATAAGAAATAATAGTTCAATGTGACTGAGATGGATCTGCTCTGCACATAGAGGTGGCAACATGATGCTGTGGTATTTTTCAACAGGACCAGAAAAAAATAGCCACAGTTGGTTGTATTTTGTGCTGATAGTTTATTTCAATTAAATGTTAGAGGCTCGTTTATTGCAGTCCTTAAATTTGGACCTGTTGGCACTAAAGCATTGCATGCAGGGTAGAACAACCTCATAAAAGAGGAAGCATTATGTCTCTTTAAAGGCATATTTAAGTTATTTTCTCTTTAAAAAGTGACATAAGACACTGCAGTTTGCCAGCAGCAAAGACTTTTGGCTCCACAGTCACACTTTTTTTTTTCTCCGAAGAAATTAAGCCTTTTCCTATCAACACCCATCATTCTTGCACAAAACAAGATAGAAACTCATCTACTGTGATAACACAATTAGATATGAGTCTTTTACTTTACTTTTTAAATCAAGATTGTACTTTTTTATACTAATGCTGAGAAGTTTTTAAGCCTACATAAAGATCTTGTCGTTCTTGTTTTTTTTTTTTGTTTGTTTTTTTGCCAGTCAAATATTTCATCTGGATTTCATGCTTTGTTTCTCCAAAATGATAAATCGCATCAAGAAGAAAAATAAAACATCGATTTCCTCGGTGCATGACACGCCTAATAAATTAAAATCAACTCGATGGTAAATCAGAAGAAACTCATTAAATAAAAAGCCAATATCTGCTTTAGTGAGCCCACTTCTTGTGCACCACGGCTGCATTATCTCCCATCTGTATGAGGCTCCCATCTCCTCTCTCTCACGTTGGTGCTTTAGCAAAATGACATGCATTAAGTTGGCTCGATTCGACCCCGTCGAACAACAACCAGCGCTGTGGCCGGCCTTCGCGAGTCGTGTTGCCCTGCAGCCACATCTGCTCCACTTTTCACCTCTGCCACTAACTCGCAATAAAGAGTGTGTTAATGTGTCCATATTTTTCGACTTTTTCAGTCGATTGGGATGAGTTCATGTATTTTTATTTTATTTTTTTCCCTCCATAGCATGTGGGCTGAAAATACACACAAATATCAAGGAAATCTGCAACCGGTGAGGATTTCTCTTGCAAACATTCAGCTGCCTCTGCGCAGAGGTGTTTTTGCAGCTGTGATTTATTTCTGTATTAATTATTAGCGTTGCCTAATGACTTTCCTGTGGTGAAGTACAACAAATCACTTCCACAGGATGTGTGTGGTGTGCGTTTTTTTTTTTTTTTTCTTCCTTTCGTTCTTGCTTGAGGGGAACGGAGAGGAAGTAAAATGAGAAGTGGAAGGGATCTGTGTGGGAAGAAAGAGGTCACTGTATGCCAAAGCAATTACCTTTCTCACCCAGGGCTGTGCCAATACTCTACATAGAGGAGAGACAAAGAGAGGTCAGAGAGGAAACAAACATACGCACGCGTGGTCAGAAAACGCCATCCTGAAGTTCACGTTCGCACATGGACCTTCGGATCACGGTTCCATGCAAAGATATTCACACCCATTGACCTTTTGCACATTTTATCAGCTAGGAGCTTCAGCTATGTTGTTTAACACGAGACAAGTGCATATTTGTGAAGTGGATGGAAACAGATGCATGGTTCTGCTTTAGTTATGAAAGTCTGAAAAGGTCGTTGTGCTGTTAGTGTAACACCCATAAAAGGAGAGCGTCATGCAGAGAGGCAGATCCTTCTGCCTTTTAACAAATGTATTTATAAATTTAATTAAGTTTTAAAAATTAATTGACAATCATACAGTTTCATTAAAAAAATGTATTCTGTTAACATCAGCTTTTATTGTACACAATCAGAAGTTCACGTTGTTGCGCAATAGCATTGTCCATTAGAGTCACCTGTTGCACGCTTGCCTTGCTGCTATGCTAGTAGGTGTTGCTGCATGTGAAAAGCTAGAGCCAAAAAATATGCAAAAAAAAAAAACACCAAAGCACTGAACGTTGTGATTGCCAGGACAGATGGCTTTAATGCCTGTTAACAGGTCTCCATTTTGAATGCTTCCCTAACATTGCGCTCATTACTCACCGATCTGTAAAACGATGCCCTCCACAAAGGCGTTGCATGTTCCAAGAAGGGTTGGGGCCTGCTGGTGTCTGGAACACATCAAACACGTGAACAACCAGAGACGACAAACCTAAACCTACAGTCAGAGCTAAAACGAGACGGTTCAGGCCACAACATCCATCTACGTATTAAAATTGATGTTCCTACATGCTCTCCATTTAATTTGACTCTCCGGCTGTGAAAAACCTTTTCCATCTATTCCAAAATGATGCACTTCTTTGTGTTGGTTTATCACTCAATATCCCATTAAAATACACAGCAGTTTGTGGCTAAAGGACGTAAAATGTGACAAGATGAATATGTTTCGCGAGGCTCTGGATGTGCTGCTGAAGATACCGTTGCACCTCAAACGGACTGATAACAGCAGCCGTCACATGAAGTTCCCAGGATGCTTTGTGACATGAAGAACATTATCTGTCAAAGCCCGCCGCTGTCCTCGGCTCTGACAGGTCGTCATGTTCCGGCGTCATCAGGGGGGTTGGGAGTCTGTCGTGGCCCGTTGATGGCAGCGAGACAGACCCGTAACCCCACCCCCACGCCTTCCCAGCCCCTTCTTGCCCCTCCTCACCCTCTCTTGCTCTCCAGCCGGAGCAACGTGGGGTTTTTTTCCCACTCGGAGTGGAGGTCAGGATCGCCGGGCCTCCACGCATGCCGCTGACAGCTCAGATTTCTTTTTAATCACGGTGATGAGAGCGTGCGCCGCTCAGATCGTGTGGCTTGTTAGAGTCGAGTGGCGAGTCCCATTCACCGTCGCTATCATCTTATAGAAAGAGAAAATATGACAAAATAATGACCTTGGTGAGAGGAGGCCTGGATAATTGTTAGGCTGCTGAATGGCGTTTGATTGTTATGCTGTCGTCGTCTCGCTCGGTGTGAAATCTCTTTGCTTGCATCCATTGAGAAGCCCTGTCATTTCTTCCTCCATCTTACACTTTGACCTCACCTGATTCTCTTTGCAGCATCTGTAGGTGAGAGTGTGTGCATTGCATTTACTGCCTGTCCGCTCTATTCATTCTTTCACCTATTTCCTTAGGATTGCTGGAAAAATGCCATTATCATTGCATCGGCAGGCCCATTACGCGCCGTCAGAAGTGACTGCGGTCATAGAGGCAATTCTGCTGACTCTCCTCTCTCTTCTCTCCTCTGTCTTTGTCTTTCCCTTCTTTTCTGTTCTGATAGGTGCCAATTACAAAGAGTCAGTGTCCAAGCCCCCCAGTCAAGTCCCCGGCGAACCTCTCGGCCAGCTCTCTGGGTCCACAGCGGCAGCAATAATCCCACTTCCCCTCTCCGATAAAGGAGAAACAGGAAGTTGTACAGCAAAAAAAAAAAAAATGCAGAATTTGAGTCATTTTCAACCCGTCTGCTCTTTTCAGGGTCCAATTGCTGCTGCTTTCTTATGAAACGCAGAGTCCGGACTGTTCGGATAAAAGCCCAAGGGTTTTGACATTTCAGTTCTTTTTAATTTTTGCTCCTGTTCTTGCTTCAGTGCATTTTGGAGGGGAGCCCAGACGATGGGTTGGTGTTGCTCAGGCATATGCAGAGCCCTGGCTCTCCTGGTGCTCCTGTTTGTCTTGCGGGGGAGAGGCTGCTGCTGTTGGGGGCTGAGTCCCAGCTCTGGGGACGGGGAGAAGTCCCTGCACTCTGATCCGGACTCCTGGGAGGCCCTGCACAGGAACAAACGCAGCTGGGTATGGAACCAGTTCTTCGTTTTGGAGGAGTACACAGGAAACGAGCCTCTTTACGTCGGCAAGGTGAGTGATCCGTAACACGGGTTATCGAAGCTCAACAGTCGAGAGCTGCGAGTTAAAGTGATGCCAAAATGCATTCACACTCCTCTGCTTCTTCCAAGTTTTACTACATGTTGTAAATAGATCCAGTTTTCTAAAAAAAAAAGACCTTCTCAAAAAACTTGTTTTCAGAGATTTAGGTAAGTTTAAAAAAAAAACAAAAAAACACTAACATATAAACATAACAGGCATCAAAATGTTCATCATACCCTTTGCAATGACACTGAAAACCATTGCATTCAAGTTATACTCATCATCCTTCTGACGCTGCTTGCAGAGAACACGGAGTAAATTCAGTTTCTTCTGCTCACATCCGGAACTCAACAGTTTGTTTTCTTGATCAACTTGATTAATTCACACGCAAGCAGAGAAAGTTTGAGCCTAAAAACCAGGATTCAAGCATGAGCAGGGGATGTCTGGGGAAAAAGGCAAATTATTCCGATTGCAGGAAGATATTGCTGGGAGGAGTGAGACACGTATGGAAACAAATAAGAGTTTTAGCATCAGAGCTGGAATGGAAGAAGTTTGAAACCACCAGGATCCTCATCAGAACTGGAGGAAAAGATCAGAGAGGTCAGCAAGAACACATCGGTCACATTAGTGAAGTTTTGTTCAATTGCGGAGCTAGAAGTGCCGTCCAGAAGGTCAACCAGTTCTGACACTCACCACCTATAAGACCTATAAGCTGCTCCTTAATAAGAGGTACATAGGAGCCTGCTTAAATTTGTCCAAAATAGAACTTAGCGAATGTTAGACTAAGAGAAATAAAACATAACTTTAGTCTAATGAAATCAAAATAGAACCTTTTTGACTGGACTTTCATTGCTGGGTATGGAGAAAAAACACCACCATTATGCTGACAGGAATGAGAAATAAGTTACTAGACACCATAGCAAGTAAAATGGCAGCAGCCAAATGGAGAAATTCTTCAAGGATACCTGCTCCAAAAGACTTGATGATTCATCTTCCAATCTGCTTCACACAGCCAAGGCAACAGAGGACTAGGAGAGCTCTTCAGGAGCAGGCTGTGGCCGTCCTTGCATAGCTAAATCCGAGCCCAGACTTGAATCCAAATGAACATCTCTGGAAATACTAAAAACTGGCATCTAATGACGGTGCCCATTCAACCTTGACGGAGCGCGAGACGATCTGCAGGGAGAAAATACCCCAAAACAGATGAGCCGAGCTTGTAGACGCACACCCAAGAAGCCTCGACGCTGAGGTGGTTGCCAACGGTTATTAAACTGTTAAGCCATGGTTGTGAATACCTTTGAAAGATAATAAGTTTTTTTTTTGGTGGGGGGGATAGATGCTTCTGCAGGAGATCATTGTGAAGAGAATACAATGAAGAAGTCTGAATACTTTCTAGTGGGAAATGCATATCAGCTGTGTCTGAATCTTTCTCTGCTTAAAAAATATTTCCTTATGTCTGCAGGTTTGGTGCACCTGTATGGTAATATGTATATCAATAACCTGTTAACACACAGACCTGCAGAAACTGGGACGCAGCAGAGTTTTTACAGAGTTGCGCATATTCCCACTGTCCTATATAAAATGCAAAACAAATGAAAAGACTCCTCACAGACTGCGTGGGAAGGAAGGAACTCTGCATTTTATTTCAGAAAGCCTGGCTTAAAAACCTATGCTTTTAGTTTTGAGATCAGCATCAATGTGACAAGGTAATTTGCATTGTAATAAGTCCCCAGGAAAAGTATACATTACACAAATATGCCTTTTTGCTGCTCTGCCAAGGCCCAAACTGATAGATCAAAGATATGCCAGTTTTGGCATGTAAATAAGTACAAAAACCTCATAAAAACGTTTAAGATAAGGCACAAATATGGGGACTAATCCTTCTTTTATAAGAGTTGGCAGTGCAATCACGACTCTCATCTTCAGAGTCGTTCAAAGACCAGCAGCCTACAGGTATTTATTTATTTTTTTCAGAAAATAAAATACATGTTTGGAGCATCGTGCATATTTTTATGTAAATATATATTAAGGAAACTGAGTGAAATCAAAGATTCAGCTTTAACATCTAACTGGAGGAAAAAGCTCATAAATGTTACTGCGTAGAAATGCAAACGAATCTAACCGTTTAGTTTTTCTTGTACTTTTCTGTCCGTACGCTCGGTATTTTCTTCAGGTTTAGTAACAACGTAGCTGCAAGGTTAGTGCTACTTTACTGAAGAAGGAATGGTGTGAAGCTGGAATTCATTACCTTTTATCATCAGCTGGTTTAAAACATCGGTGTTATTTGTAGAATTAATAACACAAGAAAAAAGTGGGAAATATTTAAGGTTGCAACATGATTTATGAAGCATAATTATTAGCGTATGGGCAGCAAAGTATCTTTACACTCTGCAGGAAAGACATTGTTTTGTCAGCCACAGTGCCCATAGTAATAAGTTGAACTTTAATTCAACTTCCGGTTGTTTTTGTTGACATATGGCCTAATTGAAAGTAAAATAAAAATAAAGATCAGAGCACAACTGAAACCAAATCCTGTACCTGTTTATTATCAAACAAGCAGAAGTTGTGGTGCTAGCTGCGTCAGAATAGTTTACAAAAACTTGGAAAACTATCAGCTGAAATCTCAAGAAGTTGTTTATTATGTCGGGATTGCTTTAATCAGGACAAAAATATCCAATCTTCACCACCTGTTTCTTTATGAGCATGAGTTAAAAACACATCATTCTTTTAAAGTTTTAGGGATTTATTTTTATATATGTTTAGAGGAGACATAGCAAAAATGTAACTCAGCAGAAACCATATCTCTTCACTTGTTCCTTTCACACACAAATTAGCCAAAGTAGTACAGTTGTCTGCAACAGAAAGTTAGAAAAGGAAACACATCACCTTATAACCCCCATGAGCTACGTCTTCCAAAGTTTTGGGATTGTTTATTATTTCTCTAGACACAAAATAAAATAAAAAAAAAAAACTGCTAAAACCAAATCTGCCCTTGTTGTTAAGAACGAGGTAGCATGTAGCATAGCCAGTTCCTACCGGCTAGAAAAATAGCATCAAAACTCACACGACCTGTTGCTTTAAAGCTTTAGACATTATTTTGTGCTCAATGCAGAGGACAAAAATTTAAATAAACTAAATGTCACAGAAATGCAACATTCTTACACTGTACCATTCTTACAGACACTGATTAGTGTTATTAGCTGTTTAGGGTTTGACGCTGGTTTTCCACATTCTGTTAGTTGAACATACACGATAAAATGCTGCAGTCTTATGCTGCATGTGGTCACAGGGTGTACAGCTTAGTGTAAAAGTATATCAATACCTTTCTAATTCTAGTCTATCTGAAAATCCTTCTGCAAATATATTGTATTTTGCAAAATGCTTTTGCAAAAAGAGCTTGAACTTCCTGAGGATAAGCCTCCTTTCTCCACCCAGGTGTGCGCCGTACGGACAAAACATTAATACCACTGCAGGTGAAGTGATAAACATTGATTTGCTTCCAAACTGTGCAACGTTGTGCAGGAAAGTATTAGTTTTTGACGCTCGTGAGAATGTTACTCTGTGTTGCACCGCCTACCTTCGCAGAACAAATAGGTCTACTGGGGAAATTTGTAGAAATCAGATCAAAGAGCCTCTCTAACCTCCGTTATCAGCTTCTGCATTTCCAATACCCCTGACGTAAAGTAAATGCAGTCTGCAAATTAAAATCAAACATTATTTTGCTGAATAGCAGCAGAGGCCAGAAACTAACTGGAGTGACTGTTTATACTTTCAATCTTGGGAAAGGTTTGATAACCCTCTGAATGAGGTGGGAAGGGATATTTGGGATTTTTTCCCTTACCTGTTACCTCCGTGACCCAATCTCAGATATTCCAACAACAATGAATGGATGGGTAGAAATAAAAAGAAGGCTTTTTTTATGCCTTTATAAAAGCATAAAATGGTTGATTTGCTTCTTAGCTAGAGATACACCAAGCAACTTACCAAAGATTATATTCTACCCATTTTCTCTGATTCGCAACATGCAGGTCAAACCATAAAAATATTTTCTGTTATTGAATGCATCAATATTATAAACTCCCTCCATTTTGCAAAGCAGCTGCCAGTATTCACTATGATTCACCTTTTTATAGGTACGAGTTTTAAAGATATGCTTTGATCCATAAATTACGAAGATCTTGCAATGGATTGATTTTTGGTTGGATTCCAAACTACCTCTAAGACAGAAACCAAAGCACATTTTTTAATCTCTTTTTCTGAGCCGAGAATAAGAAATCATAGGCGGTGAGGATCACCATCCGTGTTAGCCACAAGAAACTTGATCAGAGCTCCTCCATTTGTACGTAACTGTTGGTGTTGAGCTCATAACCCAAATATAAAACGGCTAAAAGCATCTTAAAATTGCTGTATGAAGAGTGTTAAGAGAAATACAATATTAATGTGCAACTGTGCAGACTGTTTCTTCTGAGCTTTTAGCACCACCAGTATAAATGGGGGCCCTCCTGCTGCAGAAAACGGCACATGCATGTGCAGTACAAGCCAGATGGTCCTTGGATTGGTCTCTAGATCCCCGTTATCTTGCAGAATTTTCTGGTCTTATTATTAAATTAGTTTTCATCTTTCCGCTCATCTGCGGGATAATCGTTCTTATCCGCCGCGTATTTGCCGGGTCTGCTCTCGCAAGCCCATTTCCTCACCGTCTCTGAACTGAATTAGGATCTCCAGCTGGAATTAGGATACATTTTACTGTCCTATTGTTCTTCTTCTCTGCTTTTCTGCCAGGAGGATGCTGTGAGGGGAAAGCATCTAAATCAGACTGAGCATATTTGTGGCTCGGCTGGAGTTCAGCTAAGGGTCATTTTTATGTCCAAGTGTCCGTCGTGAAATATTGTCATCTGTGATCTGTGTGTCTCCAGATACCTGTTAAGTCTGACTGTAGGGAGGGGCAGCGTGGACCTTTATCGTCTTCGGATGCTTTGTCTTTGCCTAGAGTAGAACCCGTTTCAAAATAAAACAGAGATTTCGCTGAAGAAGCTGAAGTGCCTTTTTTTTTCTTTCTTTTGCACTGTCTTGGGCCTGATTGCTTTTCTTGTTAGTAAATCCTGAAGCATGCAAACAGACTGATTACTTATTCATAGACATGTAGTTGAGAGCTTCTTATCCACGTGGAAAACACACACATTTATTTTCAAGCGTCGTTCCGAGAGATTCTCCTTGTTTTTTTTTGTTTTTGTTTTCTACATGTGCAGAATGATTTTTTCAGTGATTTGCTTTTTTAGGGTTTGCCAAACAAGTGGTACAGTCCTACAAATAAATAATTCATCAGATAAACATTGATGTATATGATAAAAAAAAACTGAACTATGTATAAGTTAAATTAAAAGTCAAGTGTAAGTCTTTTTACGTTAACTTACTGAGGTTAATTGAAGCCAAACAATTCTTGGACAATGTTTCGTGATAGTCGTTGCTATGAAGGGTGTCACCAAAAACCGTAAGGTTGTTAAAGCAACCCTTTAACACAGAGACATTTTAAAACAACCTTTTGTTTATTAACTCACAAACATTATAATGATTACGTATGTTTTGTTTGAATAATTGTATTTGAAATATACACGCAAAAAAAAACCCCAATCCATTTTCAGCACCTTTTCATAAATTGAATTTTGATCCTTGATGCAAGTAGTGTGACGAAACACAACACTGAAAGTGTGAAAAGTTACACGGATCTACATCGTTACATCTAACCCCCAACCCAGACTCAGTCTCACCCTTTCAAAAAATACTGAAAATCTGATTCCTTTTCTCCCGATGGGAGGCCCAGGCTGCCCAAGAACTTGAGAGGCTGTCACATTATTTGTTCCCTCAGATCATACTTGTCACACAGTGTTGGTTTGTTTGGTATTGCAAGGTCACAGTGCTGCTGTAAAATATCTGGGCAGGACACCCTGACCTCGAGCGACAAGGGAGGTCCTGCCATGTCAGGAAAATGACCTTAATAGAAATGAATTCTTCATGCAGCCTCTGCAATAAAAGACGTGGGGAGACGATGAAATGGATGCAGCTGCGGCTCTGAATTTCCAGCACTTTTACTGCCAAAACCAGAACACCAGAGTGGTGTGAGCAGTAATTGCTTTCATCACTTGTTTCCTCATATCTAACATGGCAAACAATGGGAATCCGTGTCCAAACAAAAGCACAGTCTGCTGCACGACTTGTGTGGCTGGAAGCAAAGGGAAAATGCGATACAGTTGGTTGGAAAATGGGAAGTCATCGCTTTTGGCCCCGGCCTCTCTCTTTGCATCTGCAGTCTGCTTGGCTTTAATGCATTCTGTCAGATTCTGAATTCCACAACCAAATCTCTCATTACGCCTTGGCACTCGGCCTCGGGTAAGCGTGCTGGCCTGGAATCAGCTGCAGTCACATCAAGCTGGCGGAAACATACATTAAAGAGCCTCCGAAAAGCTAAACGGAGATCGGTGATGCTTGTATTTAAACAAGCGACAACGCCGCAGCGAGTCAACCACTTAACAAACACTTGCACTTTTGGTAAACATGATGCTATTAACAGATTCTGCAGGGTGTTCACGCTGCTAAATATTTGCAAAGCATCTGCTGAGTAAGAGAGGTTCGGAGGCAGTGTTTATGCAACGTAGCAAAAAAAAAAATAAAAAAAAATAAATTGTTATGCAACTTGGAGTGTATGTCTCTATGTTGCATTAAGTCTCGTTGCTTTAAACCTTGAATTTTTATGTTTTCATGTTTGCAAGCATGCTACCAATTTTTGAATAACTTCATATGCACATGTAATGAATTAGCTGTTTTTGTGAGTGAGACCATTCGTTAAGGATGTGACTTTTTACAAAAGTAACTGTCATAAAAGGTATTTTTCATTACAATGAAAATGCACTCTATATGACAACTATTCCATGACGTTGAAAGTCAGATAGGAAGTAAATGACAGACATCCTTGATGGTGAATCAAGAAAGCAGCACACTCCCTATTACATGTTATAGAGCTCAGTAGCTCTATAGGAGGAGGAGGAGCCTGGCAGTCGCCAAGGTATCCATGATGTGTGGTCTGCACACAACTTTCTGAATGCCAAACATGCTTCATATGCCAAAGCTACAACCTCATCACACACATTAAGCTGGCAGTGCTCCAAGTCATTTATATTTATCCTTTAGGTCCAATGCTACTCTGTGCGGCGTCTTGCTGTTGCTATGGCTGTAATTAAAATGATCTCATCTCACAACCTGACAAACATACACATATAGATCATGGTGCACTATCCTACCTATGGAATGTAGCTCCAAGCTTGTGAGAAGTACACACACCTCCAAATTGCGCCATATAGGCAGGTAGCTGGAAGATCAATGGAAATGTCGAGTTCTTCAGCTATTTAGTAATTATGCAAACTATTAAAGAGAAGCCCTGGGATCGAGTTTAGGAATGAAGACGGATGAGTTGGGGAAAAAAAGGCGACCTGGTGGTCATATAAATTCATATTCGATAAATTAGAATATCATTAAAAAGTTATTTATTTCACTGACTGAATCATAAATAAAACAGTTTACATAGATTAATTACACAAGCCGACATTTTTGTTAATTATGAGGATTTTCCACTTACATCTCATGAAGACACATAATTTAAGTTTAGAATATTACATCAAACTAATAAAAAAAAACAGTTTTAACACAGAAAAGCTGACAAACGAGTCTCATCGTGATACATTTTAATGAAAAAGACTAAATATTTTCAGCACACAAAAAGAAATTATTGCATTATAAATGGCAGCACAAACTACATGTTGCTAAAAAGCTGATGGAAATGGGATGTTCTTTCTCAAGCGATAGGGCTTAAGTGAAGGTTGAGGTACAGGTACTCCTCATAATTTTGGGAAATTTCATAGATGGAAAGAAAACCTTTTAGAGAGGATGACCACAGAAAGCAGTATGGAACATTTTGTCAAAGCGGTATAGCCTTATTTGACTTCACCTCCAAAATCAAGCTTTCTTTATGCGTCTCTGTCCAGTGACGTTAGGACAGTCTTGGAGATCTCGGTGACTGTGGGGCAGTTTTATTTCAGAGAGAAGGGCACATAAAGATTAGCCATAATTTGCACTAAAACCTCTGGATGGGTCTTTTATCATGCTTCCTTTTATTGCACAGCATTAGCACATCAGCTACAACGATTGTTCACAATGAGCCATTTTTGACCTCATGGGGAGAATTTGGGGGTCTAAAAGACAGCAGTTTATTTAATATTCAGGGGGGGACAGGGTAATCCCACAGATAATTACATTGAACTTAGCACAATATGATGCAGGCTGCTTCATTAGCATTCTGCTTGGCGTTTACTGTCAAATGGGTTAGACTCATAGAGCACAGGGTGCTGCTGCAAAGGTCAGGCTCAATGGCATCTCCTCACACTCGCCGGTGCTGCAAACACACCAGAGCAGCAGCTGGGGAGCGAGAGCAGCTTTGTGAGCCAGAGAGGAAAGAGGCTAATTCAAACTGACAGAGGGAGGGGGACATCATACACCGTCACCCAGGGACAGAAGCTCACATTGCGGGGAGCTTGTAAGGCATCCTCGAGGCCTGTGGGGATGGTGGGAGAAGCCTTTATCTGAGCCTGGGATTCAAAGAGGATAAAAAACAGCAGCAAAAAAGCCGACAAGAGGGTGGTTATCAGCAGGGCAAGGGAGAGGAACATTGTTTACACTCAGTCTCTCTCATATGTGCCATGGGGGGAGCTGGAGTCAACACTGCACTGGTGACTTTCATATGTGAAATTTGAAGTCCACAGTGCGATCAAGGCACAATCAAGACACTGCAGTTCAGACGGAGGTCTAGTTAAGACCAATACAGGCTGCAGACTCCACTCAACAATGACTCCTAATTCTGGCTCCTTAAACCGGCATTCAAATTCGGTGCATAGATTGGACTGGCAGGGAAAATGAAGCTGCTCTTCTTCAAATCCGCCAGTCAATATCAAGATGGCAAAATCTGGACAATAAGTGAAACCAAACAAGCCTTTTCTGATTGCAAAGAAGATTAAATATTGTTCTGTCTTCTTTGAGACGGTAGAATCGATCAATTCTGATATCCATCAGTTGATTGGAAAACTAAATCCAGGGTAGGAGAGTGGAAACAATAGGACACGGCTCTCGAGTAACAGAATCCTCCAACCAGCACCTTTAAGTCTCTCTAATGAACTATTTTAGTTGGTTGCGTTCAGGTCTGTTTCTGGGCAACCGGAGGATTCTCCTGGAAGTCACTGCCTTCCTTTGACAAATCAAAGAGGATTAACCACAATGAAAATATACAAGAAGACTCACATTAAATTAGTTGTGGAGAAATCCTTCCATGGTTTTCTTAGTCGTTGCTGTTGAAATAAGGCAATTCTCAAACTGGCAAAAATTGTCAGTTTGTTTTTCTTTCTTCCAAACTGATGTTATCTCGTGTGCAGAGCTTTTTGAGTATGGATCTTTGAGTTTTTTCTATATAAAAAAACAAAACAATATTAATCAAGCTTCCTGTTTGGTCTTTTATTAATTAAGACGCATACGTAACAATGAATAAGAACAAAATAACACAAATTCATAACAAGAGACACAAGGTTATTATTGTGTTATTCCAATGCTATTGAAATGCTAATGCTAAAACTTGTTCGCTTCTTTTGCCTTAAAGGGATTAAAAATCCAATTTTTTTGGAAACATCTCGCAAATTAATGCTGATCACTTACATTATCTTAGTCAGATACAACATGTTATACACTTGTAATTGTTATTTCTGCAGCAGTCTCATCTGCTAGCAACACATTTGAAGTAGAAATGTGTCATTGATTGTCTTTGTGGTGTATACAATAAATACTCTTTTATGGTTTTACCTATATAGGATTAAGTGATATTATGGGCAGTAGAAATAGTTTTGCGTAGAAGCTGCTGTATTTGATCTTTTATGGGGTGTGTAGATGTTCTTTTAAGAGCATGCTTTTATCTGAATATGCCTTTACTGAAGTTTCCTGAAGTGCTGATGTATCGACTTTTCAGCATCCCCAACAGGTCAGATCTTGAATAATTCAGGAGAGGTCCTCCGCCTGTGCAGAGTATAGATGTATTATGAATACACACAAAAGTTAAGTTTTCAAATCTCCGTATTCTTCCTCAACAAAGTGGATAACTAGTGGCCTGGAGACTATTGCATTTGGTCCGATGGAATTATCAAGCGTTTCTCTCTGCTTTGAATAAAGTTAGCAAGTTTCAATAGGCAGTTCATGCAAGTTTGATAAACTTTTGCCTTTCCCGATCCCCATAGATGGGTATGATAAGTTTAAAAAAAGATGGTTTGGGAGTCTGTTTACGGTTTTTTGTGAAATGCTCGAATACATTTGTGCAGATGGAAGACCCTAAATGGACATGATATAATCTGAGAGGGAGAGAAATAATCTTTAGATGGGCACTGAAGCTACTTCTGCTCAAGATGCAATGAGATTTTAAGATGCGCATTTTTCACGGCTAGACATTTTACAATAATATCAGTTCTAACTGATGTCATTTCCATCTCGGTAAATTTGTAGATTGCCAACGTGGCTGATACAGCAGTGAACTGGAAACAAAGGCAATCACATATTACTCCTTGAATATAAAAGCTAAGATATTGAATTTCCCATCTTTATGATGCCTGTGTCATTCCAGCTTCCCTTAGGTAGATGCTCATTATGCCAAGTACGGTTTGAAATTGATTTGTTTTGTATAACCTGCTGTTGCTGGTGGGACCCTGGGTTTAAAGTCTATCAAAACTCCCAGAGATTTGATTTTGACAAAGACTTCCAGGCTGCCTCCTAATTTGATTGCTTTCCACTTCAAGATGTATTCTAATTTCAGGAACGTATGACTGACAAAGTAAGTTTCCTCTTTTCAGGTTAAGAGAGGAAGAAATTAAGGGTTAAACAAATGTATTAGTTTTCCTTCTTCAGTGCACTATTTCTTGAATCGATGACAGATGCTCCATTAGAGAACCAAGCAGGAATTCTTGTATCCCAGGTGGGACATGGAAAGCAATGTTTGTGATTACAATTTTATAAGAGAAACTTCTCAAATTAATAGCTGCCATATTGTTGAACAAGCATTGCTGTTTGCTGGGATTGAGTTTAGCATGATTGCATGCAAACATTGAATGAAAATGACAACAATGTTCCAAGTTTTTAGTTTAATGTTAAAACTGAAGTTTCAATGAGTTAATTAGCTGTTCTGTCTAAAACGTTAACAACTAACAGTGTTAACGTTAGAATATACTGTGACTTCACAGTATATTCCTCAAATTCTCTGACTAACCTTAGCATGCTAACATGCCCATCTCAGAACAAGTTATCATTATAACAGAAGCTAGATTTAATTTGATATTTATATTTACATTTTATGTTGGCTAGGTTGAAACGTTAAGACAGTATATCTGGAGTAAAGATGTGAAAGTCAAATTTTAAATCTATGAAAACATCAAACATTATTGCAGATGCCTAACAGTTACATAATCCTTGAAGTCTCATGTTGGACCTGCTAAACATATGGTTCATATTCAGAAGCATCTCAACTCCATCAACTTTTTGTTTTCATTTTAAAGGTTTCATCATGGAATGTTTTTTAGGCATCAGATCAACTGATTGTCACATTTTAATAGACTCACAAACATTATCTGATCATACCCAAAGGCAGTGGTTCCCAAACTTTTTCTTCTGCAGAAATCTGTTGGAGTGTTTTCACAACACTGTACATTGATAATGGTAACCAGCACATGCCTAAAAGCCCCCCCCCTCAATCTCCTCATTTCCGTCTGGTTGCCACAGTTGCAGGTTGTCTCTTAATCCAAAGAAACACTTTTTGGCTTCGGTAATTTGGGAGATTTTCATCCTGAATATACAGCTGACAGATTTGCAGAAGCTGTGATGTTTTCAAGTAAATATTTATCAAAATCTCCAAATGATATTGCTGTCCTCAATGAATCAATGCCATTCAGTGTCAAGGCAGTCCTGCAAAAAATAAATAAATAAATAAAAATAAATAAAGTACCTAAAAAAGTGGCTAATGGAAGTAAAAAAAAACAAAACAAAACAAAAAAAACAAGAACAGGCTTCAGTAAAATATTTATTTGACTTCAAAACTGGAGATTTCCTTTTACAACATCTTTCTTTTTCATTTGGGAAAAAAAAAATCAACGGAGTACATAAATGCATTGTGTCACATTAACCTGATTACACTGAGCAGTCCAGCTTTTATTTATGTTTGTGCACAGGTATGCATGTTGAAGCTGAAACCCTCTGCCTCTATTCTTCTCCAGCTGCACATTTAAACATGCTTGACTCATCCCCACTCCGCCCTCCCTCTTCTAGACATTTACCATCCAGTGAATGAAGGGACCCTAATATCCTAAAACCAGGGATGCATTGGCCACCTCTCTCTGTAATTAAATTCAGTTGTAATGAATCATACCCCCCCTCCTTATAATCCTAAAACAGACTATTTCCACTGGGAGGGGAAATGACCTACATGTACTAGAAAAGCTCTCAGTGTAGTCTTTCTTGCCACAGCTTTCCATCTCGGAAGTAAGACAAATGCTCACGAACCTTTTAAAGCTGTGTAAAAAGTAAATGAGTGCCATGCGCTTATTTCCATATCAGTGTTGTTCATTATGCCGCACATAGATCACGCGGGGCGTAGTTTACGAAACCTGCCTGCAGCTTTGAGCGCCTCATAACGCGGCGCAGTGTGTGGGTTTTTCTTAATAACATGGTCAAACATCCCGTTCTTCAGACTTTTCTCGTTCAGCTAATGTTTTGTGACTTGAATAGCAATGCAACGCGCAACGGCTCATTGCTTGGTGGAGATGAATGCGTGCATATAACACAAGGTAATTAGGGTATTGTAAGAGCAAGTCGGCAGGCTAATGCTTTTGATTCACAATGGTGCCGCTGTACCTTTGCTCTTTGTGCTGTATTTTATCATTTGCAGGCCGTGTTGGTTGCAGCCCAAGATACTGTCAGCGACTCATTGTTTAAAAAAAAAAAAAAAAAAACTGCAGCTGGCAGCAGGGAGAACACAAATATAAAGTGAACCTTGTTTTTCCTCTTTTAAACATCCTCAGATAGAGAAGGAAAAGATCAACCCGGCTTCTGTGAAAAGAAAGCCCATTAATTACGATTTCTATCTGCTTTATGTTTGAATCACTGTGTTCAGTTCATTAGTCTTACTTATTTAATTGCCCCAAACCATTAATTGAATGAATGAATTCCGGCTTTTGTTCTTGCCAAATAATAATGATGCGGTATAAAGCATGAAGCACTAGAAGACTATTTTAATGTTGTCAAACTGCTGTTTATTTTGGCACATATTATGCTTTCTTTTGTATGTTAGTCTTTTTAAAGAGCGGAGCTGAAAGCTTCCAATCCCTCATGGTAACATGTGGTGGATACACTATCAGTATAATAACACCTAATCCACAAACACCTGGCAGGAATAAAGCTCATTAGCTCCTAATTTTGTTTTCAGTTTGATTAGAGCTCTTGCTGGTGGTTAGCAGCATTGGCACAAGTCTCACTGTTAATGTTTGGTCACTGGAGTTGAGGGAAGACTTGAAACTGCGACAATTGTCAGCACACCGACTGCACTGGCAGGAAGTGCAGTCTGGTTTTGTTCCTTTCAAATGTTTCAGATCATTAAGCAAAACTTAATAACCGACTAGGGTGATCTCAGTTAATACAAAATGCAGTTTTCAAATGATTATTAAGGGGAACAAATGTAAGGAAAAACGAACTAATCAAACCAACCTAAACCAAATGTGAAAAAGTTAACTTGCCCTTAGTCTGGGAACTGGTTGGGCACTTGGCAGTAAAAACTACCATCAAGCTTTTGAGATAACTGGCAGATTCTTTTCAGGATTGTTCAAAATGTGTTTTGTCTGTGAGGTATTTTTAACATTTTAAGGTTATGCCACAATATCCCAACCAGATTTATGTTCAGACTTTGACTAAGCTATACACTTAATTTTTATTTTTCTTTCAGTTAGTTTTTCCAGAGTTGCTGGTGTTCTTTGGGTTATCATCCTGTCACAAACCACAAGCAAACTTGAGCTTAAGGTCATGAACTGATGGCTAGACCTTCTCCCTTCTCCCATTTTTCCATTAACAGTGACGGTTAATCCAGGTTCTGTCGGAGCACAGCAGCCAACGATGATCTTACTACCACCACAGTTTTGTATGGTTAGCTAAATGGACATGTCTTCTGAAATCTCGTTGTGAGTTTAAGTCAGATCTAACAGGGTACAGCATTTCCAAGAAGTCCCATTTCATCATAGGAATTTGAGCTGGGGGTTTTTTGTCCCTTTTCATCACCTTAGGTCTCTCCCATGGATGCTATTTTCCGCCAGTATCTTTCTTATTATTAAATTATAAACATTGACCTTCACAGCGAGACATTATATTACCCTAACCCTTGTTCTGGATTTTTTTTGTGACCTCCTGACTGAGTCTCTCATGTCCTTTTGGAGCGATTTGGGCAAGCAGTTCACTTTTGGGATGGTTCACTACTTTTCCATGGTTTCTCCATTTGTGGATAATGGTTCTCACTATGGTTCAATTGACCCCAAAACCATAGAGATACCTTCTAACCCTTTACAAATGGAAAGATATGATTGACTGTATTGTTTTCATCTGTTCTAAAATGTCTTCAGATCGGTGCAGAAAGTGTTTCTTTTTAAGATCTGTTGGCCTCAGATATGATCTATTGAAGTGATTTATTTATTCTACATGTCAATCAGTAATCAGGTGAAGGCGTGTCTAATGAAACCAAACCAGAAATCTAAAAGTCTAACATCCATTTTATATAAGTCATTAATAGCCCTCAACCCTGTTAGCTAAATGAGGTGGCTAAACAATATTGCAATAAAACAGAACATTTACAGAAGTTGCTTTGAGAAAATATGATTTTCTCTAAAGTGGAAACCAACTCTCCACGTTTTGATTCAGGTTATGTTCGAGCACAGGGATTTTCATTTTTTTTTCACTTTTTTAGATCCCAGTTAGAAGAGAACAAACAGTTTTCCTGAACAATAATGGAACAAAAAAAAGCTAGGATATAATTTTTCCAATTATGGAAAAAAATATCTGAAATGTATACTAATTTAATTGCAAACAATTGTAAGATTTTATTTATTCTATTTTGGTTTTCAAAAAATACAAGCAGTTATTTTTGTATTTATTTTTGAACATCAGATTATTATATATATATATATATATATATATATATATATATATATATATGTTTTTTCTGAATGAACAATCTTGCAGGAAATTAATTGATAGTTTGTACAAAGAAACCCAAGAAATTCATAAAACCTCAGCGCTGAATATATGGAAACAATTTTTACGATATAAATAACTCTAAAGTTTTCCGTTACACTCGGCTTTTCGGCAGAAACGTTTCCCTTCGTTGGTGAGCTGCTGATGTCTTTGTCAGTCGAGTGACTCACTGCTTCAGTCTTTACTGAGACTGCGTCTCTTCCTATTTCTGGAAGCCACTGGCTTTTCTCCTTCAAAACCTGTGTGGCTTACATGAGGTTTAGCTTAATGTGTCAACCTGTATAGACACCATTTCAGCTTGATGCTTTCAACTGTCAGACACAACAAATAAGTGTATATTATTACCATTTACTGTACCTCCAACAGCCAGACTTCTGTCCTCGTGTCACTACTTATTTTCCCATCCACTGCTGTCCCTTTTTCTCTGTGAGTTAATGTTTATATGGACTGACACATATTGACATTCTGGCTAGTGGTGCATTGGTCATTATTGCTCACACAGATCTTCCTAATTTCAGTAACACCTCATCAACTAAGTGATTGTGTAAAGCAAGCTCAGAAATAAGACGGAATTAAAACTGTAGAATATACTATACATTAATTGTGTTTGCAAAAACTAAAAAATGAATTATTCATGATAAATTAAAAACAAAACTTCTATAAGGACTAAGCTATTTTTGACGCCACATTACAAACTGCTTTAAAAAGGTGGACAAGTGGCCATTTAAAAAGTCAAGGAGCTGTTACTGCAATAGCATGACAATGATTTGTAGGAACCTTTTTGTGTTTGTTTGTTTAAAGCATAGCTGACATGAAACAGAGTTTTATCTTGGTGATCAGTTGGAGTTTAGCATAATTTGCTTGATTTATTATTATTATTTTTTTTTTTATTTTCTTTTTTTACAATTGTCTTAGCAGGACATTTGCAACAGGACTTTTGAGTACATTTGTGCAGGTCAACAATCATGGGTAAAACAGTGACTGAGTGGAGAAGTGAGACATTCAGCTGCTGTCTTTCCCCATTTTTTGTATCTGTACTGCCTGACAGTCGTTTTTGTGTCACGTTCTGTCATTTCTGCGTCACATACATTTCATTTTGAAGAGGCATGTCTAGAAGGGTTGCTTTTGTGTCAGAAAAATGCATTTAAAATTTGTCTGCTTTGAAAAAGTTGGGGTTTCTGTCTTTAACATCTATTTTCCCTGTCAGATATTTCACTAAAAAAGAAAAACATTGTGGCGTAAACATTTAGAAGATCACTCCGCTTTTGATTTGTACAACATGTGAATAACCCTGGCCATAGTTATTCACACTAAACTTGTTGAGAAGTACTAAAGGCATGCAGATGGAAATGTGTAATTAATACAAAGCCTCTGCTTAACGACCGAATGAAGGTAAATAATCCTAATCGAGGAAGTGATCTGTTCTTGTGTCAGCTTTGTTTGAGTCACACGGAATGACTCTTAAAATTTAAGAGTTCGATTTAGATACCAGATGCAACAGTGAACCAAACTAACCCTCCTTCCTCTTCACTGACTTCATGTAATTCATTTTAGGAATGTAATACATTTAGGATCAGACTTCAGGAGTTCTTGGCTCATCAAACCATAAATACAGTTACTATATTGAAAGTGCTGGTGGCTGAATCAATCCAGTTGTATTTTCATTTTCTTAGCCCGAAGCATTCATTCAATTTCAGGGACAGCAGAGATAAGTGGATGTTCTTCTGCGGGTAACATTTAGATAAAAAATGCTTGTTTCTGTATTTTTCTGATGGTATAGAGAACAAGGGAAAGTCCTGATTTGTTTGATGTAAACATACTATTTTAATGGTGAGTCTTTCTTGCTATCTACTTTCCTTTTTCTTTCATTTTATGATATTATTCAATTTATACAACAAAAAGAAACCCCACTTTCCGTCAAGCAAATTCTAGAGAGTGGAGTAGTAAGTAGCATATAGCTAAATGTGAGTTTTCTTTTATGGCTAACGTTCCATAAAGTTCAGTGAGTTGTTTCACCCATCTTCAGACAAACACATCTCAAATAATATAATCAAACAAAAAGCTGGAATATAATAGAAATTAGATGTAACTGTCACCTTGTAGCACAGAGGAGACTGCTGCAGACAGTCAATAGCATCCTCCACAAGATGAAAAGCACAACTACTGAAAAATAGGTTTGATCTTCATAGAGAGATGTATCAATGTAAGCTGACTTTTTTTTCTTTTTTTACATTTAGTAAAAGAAAAACAAAAATAAAACAAAAAACAAATGTAGACAGACTTGTGCAATTTGTGGATAATGGATGAAATGAGTTTTCACTGCTACAATGCCTTAGTGTAGTCTTAAAAATCTCAGATAAAAATATATTTAGAACAACTGACTTTCAGCTCCTTCCAGTCACTAATGCAGGTCAATATTTGTGCTTTTTTTTGCAGCAATAGAGAGATGTGTTCTGTGGCTCCAGACATCCTGTCTTTATTTTTAAAATGTTAGTTTCTTTTCATTTTAGAGCCTTTCCACACTAAATTGTATTCAATTTTAGAATATATTCTACCCAAACATATAATTTGTACATATCCATCTGAGATTTTGTTGAATCTTGTGGTTGAACAGAAGTTTGAGGTATTTGCCGTGACGATACTCTGTTCTTGGAGCCCAGCCCATTCATTTGCTATAGCGGAGATGAGTTCATATCCTGACAGTTCTAAATTATGCCGAGGGGATGAAGCTATGCAAAGACTACGGGGTGATTCAGAGATGGATTGGGCTGTGATCTAAGGTTGTTATTGAATTTGGCTCCCGATATCCCTCAGAATGAAGAATGGAGTCAGGAGAGTGATTTGCTCTTTTTCTTTTTTTTTTTTTTTTCCTGGTGCGAGACTAAATATATTCACTACTGGAGGGATTGTGTACACATCAAAAGTCTTCCCTCCCAAAGGTTCCCTCATGTTGGGGTTTAATAAGGTATTTTATTGTTTGAAGTAGTAGTGCTTGTTTGAGTTGTTTATAGTCCCTTTGGATTGAAGCAGCAGTGCAGTCAGTTGTGCGAGAGAAATGGCATTATTCTCATGTTTTTCTTTCCTCCTCAACACTGGGCTTCAGTTACAGTTTGGGTTTTTTTATTCTCTCCTCAAAGAAATAAAGAAAGGTTTGAGTCACAGAGTTCACAGCGTACTTCAATGCTAGAGGTGGGCACGCTTGTTGTTTATAGAGGGAGCTGCCACACAGAGAAAGCAGGGATGAGGGGAAAAAGCTCACGTAACATGGCTTCAGTCCTTGAACGTTTCATTTTTTTTTTAAGTGTTATTACAGCACTGGGATGAGTCACTGGTCAACGGCTTTCTTCTCTGCGCAATCCAAGTTTTTCATGGTATTAAGCCACAAAAGTGCAGTGAAGGCTTAATTGTAATCAATGTATTTTTATCATTCCTTTCCAACCAAAAGTGCAAATTTGGAGGCCAAAAAATATCTAAGAACTAAAAATTTTGGAACAAAATTTTATGGTGTTCCAAATCATAAAATTTGGAACGTGTGCAACTTCTCAGTATCTATGAAGGACTCCCTTGGTCTAAACCCCACAGGAAGTCAACCATTTTGGATCTAAGTTGCCATTTTGTTTCTTTTAAACACTTAATATCTAAAAATTATATAATTTTGAGGTTTTGAATATGCTAACTTCAGAATTACTCAGCAGAGTAGGCATTGGAGATCAAAAGTTATCAAAAGCTATCAAAACCTTTTTGCTGCATCAAAGCATGTGGACGTGGCCAAGCCCCAAAATCTGACTATCCACCATAAAATATCCAGGTGGATTTACATCCACACACAGCCTTGTAGCTGTTTTTCCAAAGAGGAGTTTTGTGGAAATATGCAGCACTTTGTATGAGCAAACGATTTGGACCTCTGAATGGCTGCTGTAAGAGATTCAGGGATTTCTCAAACATTTATGAAAAAGTCACAGCTACACTTTGGGTATGTTTTTGATGAGGAAACATTATAACATGATGTATGGATGATACGTATTACAACACGATGTCCTCTCTTTCTCCAGACTGAGACCTTGATTTTAAAATTACATGCAAATGTTATTCCCTTTTGAAAATAGTAATTTTAACAACAGTTTTTTTATCTTTTCTTTGACTCAGGTTAGAAACTTTTTATCATCCTTCTGGTTCAGGAGTGGCTTACAAAAAGCTATGCAACATTTGTAGCCTATATCATGGATCCATCTATGACTGTTGGCTTATGAAGCACTGACTTGTATTGCAGTCCTTGTAATTCACAATTACAATTTACAGCTTAAATATAAACAGAAATAAACAGTTAAATAAATCAGTTAAATAAATCATTTTATGTAATGTTTATAGGATGGAAATGACCTTTTTAATTATATTCTAATTTATTGAGGTGCACCTGTTCCCTGATTTATTAGAGTGAACATAATGTCAAGAAATATTTATTCATTGATATTTAGTGTTTTATACACAGATTTTAAAAAATGGGATAAAATGGAATTTTACATTTTTATATGATCGGATAGTTTAGAGTAATACTAACATGGCAAGCTGATAATAGCTTGTTAGTCAGGCTGTCTACTCTGGTAGTTAGCCTGTTATACCTTCTAAAAAAATCCATGTTGACTGTGACTTGCTAGCTGTTTTTATAAAACACTCAAACCACAGTAAATGATGTGAAGTGCTACTTTAGTTTCCACACAAAAAGTGTCTGTTTTGTAAGGAGGAATTGTTTTTAAAAAGCCCCAAAAATTCATATAACTAAGGAAATAGTCAATCACTTTCAGCGCACAATCTGCGGGGGAGCAGAAAGTCAGAGAAAGCTTTGGTTACTCTGGTATGTTTTCTTGTGTCTTAGTTTAGAACTTTAAATTGGATAAACGGAAGAGTGGAAAATTATGTTCAAAACTAAAAGAAAAAAACAAAAAACTAAAATCTATTACCCAAAACCAACCCATGTCTGTTGAAGGAGAGACATGTTGTATTTTGCAGAGCAAAAAGAGTTATATAGTATAGAAAAAAATGCCTTATTTTCCGTCACTGACACTGTGCGGTGGGAAAATGCTCTAAAATCCAATCATGAACACAAAAGCCTTCAGCAACGAAACTAGGAGCCCTTATATTGGAAAACAAAAGTGACATTAACTATATTGACTGCTGGTTGATACACTGTAAGCTGTCTGCAACACTAAATTCTGCTCAGCTGCGAGAAACTGTGGAGAGGCTTACCTGATTTCCACAGTCCTAATGATGTTACCTGTGCAAAGAAGAAAGCTCTGCGTGAAGCGGTGCAAGAGCCAAACAGTTATTTAGGAGACAGGCAACAATGCCAGCACTTATTATTTAGTGTCGCAGTGCAGACTCTGATATTGAATTCAAGCAGCATTGTTTCATTATAGTCATTTGTAAATCGGGTTAATTGGAGTTTATTTATCTAAGATGATCAGATCTACGTTTATATTATATCCTGCGATGTAAAACCATCATTTTCACCAAGTTAACCAGCTGCTCCACGTAAGTTTAGATTGGTTACAAAAATCTTTTTGAATTTCATTGGTCCTACTCTTCAGATTCTTACTTAAATTTTATGAAATGAAAATTAATTTCTTTATCTTAGCAGCCCAAATTACCATGTCAGGTTAAAAGTTTGCAAATGTAATCAGAAATTGGATCAAGCTGAAAATCCATACATATAATTACAGCGGATATTAATTTTTCAGGACTTTCATGCAAATCGCCACCTTTAATGGTGTATTTCATTTACCGAAAATTAAATTAAGTTACCTAAAGGCCACACGTTGCAGAGTTCAGAGTTCGGTCTCTGAACTCCTGATTGCTTTCTGCAGAACTCTGCCACAAGTACTGCAGGTGTGGCTCTTAGTGCATTCTGAGAAATCACTGGGTAAATAAGACAAGAAGTCAGGGTCAGTTGAAATTAAATGTTGCACCGAGAGCTCTTAGCATTAATTATGTATAAATGGAAGAACACATCAGTAGAGATAAAAAGGACAGGAATGGGTAAACAAATCTCAGCTGAATTTACAGTGTGCATGTTTAGTGTGAGCGAATGTGAGCTGCAAGTGTGCAGCACCATGAGGACGATTGGAACAAGGTGAATTAGTGGTCATTTACAAATTTAACGCATTAAAAGACAAACACTGTAAATACGCCCACATGGCTTTGACTGCTGAGCAACATTTCTTTCATTACCCGGTGGATCAGGTTTGACTTGTCATGTTTTAAAATATGTTTTTGACCAGAATGACATACATTATAATCATCCTGGGCACAAATACTGTGCTTTGACATTCCAATAAAGGGTGTAACAAGGTGTGGACATGTCAAGATCTAACATAAATTAACAATAAAATTGTGCTTATTTCAGTTTTGTTATAATCCTCGGGTGTTTGGATTTGGTTTGTGTCTTTAACGTCTCCTTGATATTTATTACATACGATTAAGTCTTGCCATATTCCAGTCAGTTCCTGTATGTATTATTGGTAGAAAGGTCTTGCCATACTGGTCCTTCATATGTGTTCAGTTTCTATATTTTGTCTTTCTGTTCTTTATGCTTCTTGGATTTTCTTTCCTTTTCTCTGCATTGTTTTTTCTCTCTCTCTCTTATTTTGTTGTCTCAGGGACTCAGTTTACACACTGGAGTTAATTATCCATCTTCCCTCAGTCTACCTGTTGCCTTCCCTCCCAGCTGCACCCTGTTACTAATCAACTGCTTGCCTCTTGTCTACAATCACACTCTGGATTCAAGCTAACTGGTTTTCATTATCCTTTGCTGGTTTCTCCTGTTATTAAGTCCCCGACACCCCGTGTCTCTGTGTTCATCACGATCTATTGTAAGTTTGCCTTTTTTGATAAATATCTCCATTTTACATCTGTCCATCTGTGCAGTTGAGTCATTTCTATAATCTAAGCAACAGAACAAATTTGATTTTCATAATGTTTGTCAATCCTGAGGTTGTGTTTTTGTTTTTTTCTTGGTAACCAGTACATCAAAAACTCCAGTATTTCTTGTCTAAGGGAAATCTGTGTCCTCCTACATTGACCTCTTGCTCTAAGTATGTGAAGTACAAGATTTCTATGTAATTTCAAAGTCAAAATGTTATATTTTGCCAAGGTCAAATTTCCATAGTCAACAGACTTATACATTAGCTGGGTTTTAATACAAAACCTACAAATGGTAAAAAAATAAAATAAAAATGTGAAGATGAATACAATGAGAATGAAAGGAGAGAATAGAAAGATGGAGCAAAGGTTAAAAAAACCTAGATGGATGGATAATGGATTGATAAATTGTTTGATGTATGATTGGATGAATTGATAGAAGGATGAATATTGTTAATATGGATGAATGGATCAATAGTACATTCAATGGACGGTTGGATTGATGAATGGACAGTCATATAATGGGCAAATGGATGAGATATAGGTAGAAGAATAAATGTATGGTCATAATAATGGACAATTTAATGGATGGATAGATGTATAGATGGATGGACGTACAGATGGTTGGATAATGGTGAAAAGATGAATGGATGGTTCAATAGAAAGGCAGACAGAAGGATGGAGGGATTGTTTTGATTCATAGTTGGCAGGATGGGTGGAAGGACAGATATTGGGCAAATAGAAGAAAGAATGGATGGACAGATGATGGCTGAGAAGGTGAACAGAGAGACAGATGAAGAATTAGACGACTTGGATATAACTTTTAGGGTGGGATCGGTAACAGACAGAACAAATATTTTGCCAAACTCTATTTTTTGTCATATGTATCCAGACTTTTCAAGATTAGGAACACTGGAAGTGTTAACTATTATTATTATGGCCCCTGGGCATAAAGGTGTGTACTTTAGGCCTGCATTACCGTTTCTGACCTTTCCTTAAATAAATAAACTTATAGGATATATAAATAGTGTTAATGCTGACATTAAACCAAATTGATCAATCTCTCACTCTGAGTTAAAAGAATAGAAAATACTCACAGTTCAGATGACATTTGTTATCCTGATGCGACTTCCTACCTGTATGTTGCTGACAAATCACTTAATTGTAGGTTTGTTAATTTTCTGAATGGCTTACTGATGACGTTTATTAAAATAACAATGGTTGACTGAAGACAAAGCAATCAGAGGAATAATAACTGACAATCAGCTAAAATCCTGTAGTAATATAAAACATTGTTTCATCTTTATAAATTTGTCTTTATAATTAAACTAGTGATTTAATTTAATTTTGGTAGATCAATAATTGGTTGATACCTACATGTGAAGCTGATGTTATCCACTTAAGGTAAGGTCTAAAAATCAACCACTGTCCTCTTCTGCTCTCCTGTGAGAGAAGCTCACATCATCCCACTGTTACCAATTCAGCGACTTTTATATCTAGCCACGTTTCAGACAAACAAACAAAAAAATGGTATCGGCCAAAATCAGGATCGGAAGGTCAAGATTTTTAAAGATTGGTAATTTGGAATCGACCAGAAAACTGCAGTGAGTGCACGCCTATATTAAACATATGTTTTTAAAATAACACATATTTGTTTTGATTTTTAATAAGATTTTGTTGCCAAACTGCAGCAGGATTCCCAACAACTTATTTTTCTGTGAAATATATATATATATATATTTATTTTTTTTTTTAAACCTTCCTCAAAGTAACCATTTTACCAGAACTTTTAGGCAAAGAAATGAGTTAAAAAAATTGAAAAATGTCACCATGCCGTGTAGTTCTTGTTTGATGCAGCGTTCCAGACCATGAGGAGGTCTGCCGTCCGTGCTTTTCCCAAACTTGTGCCGACTCTTCATGTGTTGGCCTCGGGGTCCTTTCAGCAGATGGTGGCTCATGCAGTAGAGATGTCACACTCACTTTTGTACTGTCTGGGCCACTTAAGGCAACAGCATGTAGCAGCAGAGGCGCACTGGCTTTCCACAAGTGGCAGATGGAATCAAAGCTAACTTGTTCTTGACAGCAGAGTTTCCAAGTGTCATGTGCGCAGTAGACGGGACTCTGTTTTCCGTAATATCACATTTAGGCAAACTAGAAGACATTTCTTCTTCTTGGATGTCTTCAGAGGTCTTCTCTGCTCCACATTGTTTTCATGGGTGTTTATCACAAGCACAGTGAGAAGAAATCTTTTTTTTTTTTAATATCTAAATCTAGCAGTCTCATTGTAAACACTGTTTCTTTGATATTATTCAAAAAAAAAATGAAGCAACATTTACCAAACATTTTTGTAAATTTGGTCAGCTAAATTATATTAAAGCTTAAGCATTCTAGTTTATTACTTAAAAAAACTATTCTGAATACTTGCTTACTAATTAGAATGTGAGTTAAATACTTCATAATTTTATCTTCACTCCTTACATTAGCATAGTCAAATTTTCAATTCAAGAACACCTGACATTTTTATTAAAATCCAGCAAAGCAACATCTTAACAGGAAACGTATTTCGCCTTTCCTTATTTTGAAACATGTCAACTTTAAAATCTCACATACCACAGTTTCTGATCAATATGGCAGCTTAATCTGTAAAAAGTGATCAGTCAACAGTAGAACATTTTCCACATCGGAAACCGTGTTCTCATTTTAGTTGAAAATGTAGAAAATTGTCACAGGGCACTTTGTATTGCCTTGTTGCTGAAAATGTGCTATATAAATAAAATGACCTTTACCTTTACCAGGGCAACATCCGGAGCAATTGCACTCTTTCACTGACAAAAGTATAACACTGAACCGATACGATAAACTCGCTGTTCAGAAGCACAGAAGCAGTATTCAAGTTAGTTGCCAGGGCAAGACGTTTCTTTTTGGGTCATTTGTACCTGGAACTGGATTTTGGGCATATTGTATCAAATCGCACAAAAAGTCTTTCAAAGACTTCACAAGTTTTTGTAACTTTGGAGGTTTAGTGGAGATGCATGGCATATGTCAGAGCAAGGAGCAGGAGCAAATGCACGCTTTGGCTAAACCGCCAAAATAAGTGACCGCCAACACTCCCTTGACAATTATGTTCACTGCATCTGGATGGCGAATGCAGATGATCATGAAGCAGTTTTAGGTGCCTCATCCACACTGGTCTCTGCTTCCCATAATGACATGCAAACAGAAACGGGCAAAAACATTTCAATGCAAAATAACATGAGTACTAACAAACTGCACAGATGTTTTGCTACTGTGTCCAAATGACATCGAGGGGTTAATGCCACAAGCGAAAATGAAAATGCGTTTTAGAGTTTGGAATAAACCGAAACTTTAAGAAAAGACGGCAGAGCATTTCAAGTTCGATGTGAGACTCTAACATGTGACTGAAGATGTTTTGCAATGACTTCTATTGAAATGCAACAGACAAAACATATATCATGCAATCCAGGGCTTATCATAGAGTTTCAGTTCACCTTTCAATGCAACTTATCAAATCAAACTTGTGCAACAGATTCAGACAAACAATTCTTCAATTTTAAAATAAATCTACAGAGTGATCACATGAACATCTCTCCCATAAAATCAATGATTCATCTCAGAGTTACATTTCTTCTCTACATGGTAGCTATTTGAGTCATACAAGTTATAGAATAATTAAGAAAACCTTGCAAACTGCACTGAAATTCTAAGAAAATGTAGAAGAGCAGGTTATTCAGACAAAACGAACACAGATTAATAAAGATGCGAAGAGCAGGAGCCAAAATAACTACAGCGTAACCTTAAATAGTGCAGTTATCTACAGAATCTGAAAACATCTGACGCTCTTCTAAGATGGAGCCACGCTAAGCGCGACTCCTTGTGTTGAAGGAAATTGGCATGTTCTTGATTATATTTCTGATTTACGCTGTTAATGTAAGTTTTATAAACATTTCATTTATAAGCATTTCACTCCTTTAACTCCAACATGGTAGTGCTGCAGGAGAGCCCCATACAATTACCAGTAAATTTTGGATAACTTTTCTAATAAAAAAGAATAAAATTGTTGTCAATTTTTTTTTATGCATTGAACATTAAGAGTTAAAACTGTATTAGCAGCATTTTTGCTTATTTGCATGTCTTTGTAAATGTGCACACAAGCGTTTGGAGGCTGCGTCCTGAGAGGCTGCCTGTGTCTCGCCTGATGTGACTGATACATCTTACTGACTCAGACGAAGCAGAAACTTCACAGGCTCATCTGAAAACCTCTTCACGGTCCCGCTATGACTTTTACTAAAGGCCATTTTCAATAAATGTCAGGCTCCAAATATTGGTAAACAGTTTTAGCTCTGATCAAATTCCAGAGGGGAGTTATACACCATGAGGTTACCATGTCTGTAGGATTACAGGGGTTCCACTTCCGAAATGGCACATTAAACAAATGGAGCATTTCCCTGTGGTGATGGCAGTATTTATTCCCACCACTGTGGAGGACTGCCCTTTCACTTCATGTCCCTGCTTTTCCAAATGTTAAAGCCCTCCCTTGCCTAACCTATTACTTATGAAAGGTTGTTTCACCACACTACATAGAGCGCTTCTGGAAGACAAGCTGGTGAAATTGTCTTATTTAGTTGCATGGATCAACTTTTTATGGCACATTATGTATCTTCAGTTTACTCATTACCCTTACAAATTTGTCCTTAGCACTCTTCAATGTAAAAGTTTGCATCATACAAATTCTTGCCTTCTTTGATATGTACCTGTCGTTGTATTGATGTTTTTTTTTTTTTCTATTTTGGCTCAGAATCTATAGAGACAACTGCATTTTTTTTTTTTTTTTTACAGAAATACAAGTCAATGGTTCCTGAAATTACGTGATTTATGGTGCATGAAGTAGGTGGTTATCTGTGTCCTGATGCAGATCTGTACTATTTGGATTGTTCATTGTCCTTGTCGGTCATCTTCCCCCAAGGATCGGGAGCGACTGGCCGCTGAGAACAGATTATTGATGTTATTGTCATCAGCGGTCACCTCAGAGTGCTGGGAGTCATCAGTGCTCTTTACGGGTTCACTGGTTTTTCATCAAATTCATATGTACCGAATGGACTAGAAAACAGTTTCAGTGGACAGTGTTGAGCATTAAAACATATATATTTTGTGCTTAATAAGCGTCTGCTATGGCAATGAATGGAGAAAGGAATATAGCTGGCTTTACAGCTCCAATTATTTCTACCGAAGCACTGGATGTGTCTGTAAGATCATTTCCAACTTATTAGAATTACCCTACCCAAACAATTAAAAATATATTAGAGCTGGGTGACAGAATGACAGCAATATATCATGAAATAAGTGTTCCTCAATAGAGAGTAGGTTTGATGTACAGAAAAGTTGAATAGCTCCGATTCAGACCAATCATGTGGCTAAATTGGAGCCATGCAAATTTAAGTTGATGCAGACAACACATTAGGAGCCACAACGTGCTAATGGCTGATGGCTAATGTATATAGCTATTTAAAGTTGGACAAAAAAACAAAGTAGTGTCCAAACAGAGCACATGTTCCAACAAAGTCAGAGTACCACCGACATCAACCAGAGGCACCGCTGCAGCACGCACAACATGAACCTTAACAATCCAAGATGAGAGCGAGCGGCTTTCCTCCCTGAAAACTGAGACTGTGCGACATGATTTCTGACCCCTATTCTCATCGCTGAGACGGTACTGCATGGGTAGATTTACTTTTTCATCAGAATAGACAGTCTGCTTTATTCATTACATGTTTGACTTTCGAAATTGTTGAAGTTTGCACTGTGGACACGTTTTTATTTTTATTTTTTCTTTCAGAGACGGTGGCTATAGAGTGTTTATTACTTGAAAGCTGCTTAACTCTGCACTGAGAATGTAAACAGTTGTTTGTATGTATTAATTTTTTTGACAGGTATACAAAGGAGAGATTCTGATAATTTATATTTAAATCACTTTTACTTATTTGACTTCAACAGCAAACTCCCCCCCTCCCCCCAATTTTCAGCCCAGACATAATAAGTTTGATAGCAGATATTCAAGCAGATATGCATTGCATCAGTAAAAAGTGAAAATGAAATATGAAACTTGACTATGAAATGGGCTATTTCTTATGTAAAGGTGTAAATTTATTATTTTTTTATTGCACCGAGGGATTACTATCCTTAAAAAAACTAAATATAAGGCTCTGACGTGGAGTGAAATTTTTAGGACTCTAATCCATACCTGGAGGGAGCATAGCTAAAAGAACCAGAAGAGATTAAATCATTTTTGATGCTACCACATGTAATCAGTTTAAAGCCAGGTTTTGTATTTTTTATTTCCCCCCCTTCTTCTGAATACACTTTTCCTGACATTTCACTTACAGACAGGTTATTTGTTCAGGCATTCGAACACACATTTTTAGTTCTTTCACAGCTATTTATGTAAAACCTACTGGATTTGCTTTGAATCTGTTCCATTAAATATGCACATACAGCAGATACCGAGAAGAAAAGCACCCAGATGGAAGGCTTTGGAGAGAAGAAATGTAATAACTACCCCAGCATAGTCAGTCTGGCTTCATTATGGAAGTGGGACACATACATGTTGAGTAAATGTAAGAAAAAAATTAATAAGTAGGAAAGTTGCTGTTTGAGACCTTTAGTATCTAATAATATGCAGTGAGGCCCTGTTGTGACGCTGTCCTGCTGTGCTGCAAACTGCTGTTTATGCTTTTATCATGCTGAAGGTACAGCCGTCTCATCACAATGTGAATTAGTCATGAAAAGAAGAACTATGTGTGTATTGATGGGCAGGAATTATGATCTTTCAACACATCGTGATAAATAAAACATCTGAGTCTTGTTTGCCTTACGCTTTTTGCATGAAGCAACAAAGAACAAAACAAAGCATCAGGTTAGAAGTTTTAAGCTGAAAAGTTCCCTGTTTTACACATAGCTTTTTTTCTTTATGTGGATATGAAAAAATGCAATTGAAAGTGCATCTTGCTGCAGTGAAACACAGATTCTTGTGAAAGTGAAGTCGGTCTAGAAAAGCCTCGTCTTTTTGCTGTCGGCATCCGACTTTCCTGAAGTCGTAAAGGAAGTAGTTGAGTTGTTGCCAAGTTGCATTGTAGCAGCGGACAAATAAAAACTTCAGCTGATCGTAAAAAACTAAACGGTGGTTTTTAAAGCACAGTTTGAGATTTTGAAACATGCATACTATTTCCTGTATAAAATGTCTGAAACATTTTCTTGTAAAATAAACAAAATGTGATTCTGAGTTTTTCCAAAAATGTTATCGTCTTGTTCTCATGAATACCAACATCGTGCATCATCTGGTCTTGTGAGCCGGGTGCATCGGGCCATCTACTACTGCAGGAGCGCTCACAAACACTGCAAATGAATTTGCCTCATAGTGTCAGAGAATCTGTTTGCAGCAACACTGAGATAAATCTGGTTTATGTCACTAACCTGGCTACTGGCACATTGTCTACAAAGAAATCAACCGAGAACTGATCAACAATTTACTGTAGAATACATTTTTAATGTATTGAAGTAGTTCAGAGCTGCAACTATCTGCTATCTGGCTGTGGAAAACTAAAACATCTTCTTGAACAAACCTGCCTCTGGATCCAGCCCTGTTTAAGCACTGCAACCAGTTTGATAATAAAATAGAACAAAATGCACTTATTGTGTATCTTGCATAAGGCAGGGCGTGAAGGTAAAATACAAACTGTGCAAATTGAAGAACAGTAAATGGAAAGTAAAGGATATTAAGATGATTCTTCAAACCAGTCATCATTTTTATATCTTCTGTCCAACCGTACAGACTTAAAATGTGTTTGGATTTAGACTTTGAGCATGTTGCTATTCAAATCATACACCTGCAAGCAGTCCAGTTAAAAAAAAGAAAAAAAAAGGAAAAGGTTCATGAACACAAATCTCTTCCTGCTTTGCATTCTCAGGAAAATTACATATTAATACGACATTAGCTACGCCTTCTAAAAGGGTGAAATTTGCACAATGTCCAGTTTGACCCACTTGGGTATTCATTTTCGCATACGATGTTTATAAAATTGTGGGTCACAAGCCATGTGTTCGACCACTTTTTCATGTCTCATTCTGCCTTAAATATACTTGAATAGGACAAATTTGGTCAAACTTGACGGGGTACGGTATTCGAAAAATATTTCTAAAGAAAAGGAGGTGGTCATCAGCTGTATCATATTTGAAAAGGTATTGGATGGTAAAATAATGATTGCACTGAAGAAAGCCACAGGAGTAAATATCCTTTCCCAGCCGGTCAGCACTTCATAGTTTAATTAACAAAGACTCTGACGACTCTCCTGAGTGTCGTGTGACCTCACGAGTGATCCTAGCTACCCCAAAACACCTATAATGGATTTTATTGCTGTTAAGGTGCCGACCATTAGAAACCACAAGGCCTCTTCCCACCGGCAGCCATGATGTGCATCCGCAGAAAGCAGATCTTTTAAATACAGTTCTTTATTTTCAAGCTTTTTAGTCCTTTTCAGTTGAAAGAAATGCATGTCAGATGGAAATGGTATCTTTGTCGGTAGAGCTGAAAAGCTGAAGACCATTTCATCTGTTTGAAACAAACTTCATGAAGCTGAATTGTTTATTTTCTCCCCTCATCCCAAATGGACGTCGTGATGCTGGATGCTTTCACCGTAAAACCGTCTGACATTCTGCTGAGTGGCAGAGCCGCGTCTGCAGAAACTTTGACACGCAGATTTGATAAAACATTTGTGTGTGTAAAAGTCTACAGTGCAGTGAAGTTTACACAAGTTCCTGACATGAGAAAAGTTGTACAAAACTATTGGTATTGATTCATTTTAACTTGGAGGGATACAGATTTATTCAAATTTGTTCACACAAAAGTAAAGATTGTTTTTTTTTTTTTTCTTTTTTAAATCATATGCTCTGTAAGTCGATCCACAACGACCAAAAGAAAATATTTTTTAGCAGGGATGCCTTAAGTGTGACCCTGCGGCCGTTTGTGGCCCTCTGAATGATTTTTGTAGCCTTTGAGCAAAGTTCTAGATTTTCATTCCTACTTTATTTTCCCTCAATTTTTCCTTCTCCTGTGCCACAATTTAGCTATGAAAGTTAATATTTCTGCACTCTAATTTCCCACACAGATATCTGAGTTTCCCTTACTCTACACTGTCACATTAAAGTTTTGTTTTGTGGTTGAAAGGAAATACCAAAATCCTAATGTGATTGCACATCGATTACATCTTAAGCACTTCAAATAGGCAAAGCCTCTACTTGTTTTATGTAGAAACTAAAACATGCATGACATAATGTACAGGCAGAGTTTTTTTTTATTAGAACATGTCAGTGAAGAGGATGAGCAGGTCTACAGTCTGAAAGCTGGGGGAGGTTGAGAACAGCAGGCCAGGCTATATTTATAGCCCACTTTAACCTCTCCTACTGTACTGTATATCCTGCAGATGACCTTACCTGTAGAATTTAGGTCTTCATGCCTGTTTGATGTGTGTGGTTCTGTCATTGTTTGACTCAGATGCCTGTAGCAATATTACCTAAAGTAATTTGTCTGAATTTTACTGGAGACACTTTACTCTGACAGCTCTTTAAAAGTCTGGGATTTAATTACGGATTGTGTACATGTTCCGTCAGTCAGTTCAGATAAGATTCCTTTTAAATGAACAGATTGGATGGGATGCTGTATTTGACAGCCAGCTAAGACCATAAAATTCACAGTGTTTAGTTTTTTTAGATTTTTATTTTTATTTTAATTATGTAAAATTGTATAATTTGATCATATGATTTCGGATAAATATAAACCTCAGTACCATGAAAACAGATGTTGATCTTGGGGAAATTAGATTTTACGATGACTGAAGATTCAACATGTCTCAGTAACACAACACATTGGTACAACAGCACAAGCTTCGACCTCGTCTGTATTGTCTCTCTGTCATTTAGACACAGGAGTGTTGTTCTTTTTTGCCTTTATACTTTTTTGAATGATTTATTTTTCTTATTTGTGGAAAAGCTTGGTCATCTCTCTCTGTCCACCATATATTAATGCTGTCCTTTTATTTGCACCTTATATGCAAATAAAATTCCTTTTGATTGTCAGATGTGGCTTTTCTTCACTTGCACACAAAAACAAGACGATAACATCCAAGGATGTTTTTTGTGATGAGAGATAGCTTTGATTTTTTTATCTTTAACGCTTTAAAAAGGATGCCTATTCCTGTCAACCATTTTTTTCCCATCGTTTTGATTAAAACAGTTTAAAGCAGACAAAGAGAAAAACACTCAAACAAAAAAGAAAGCATAAAGTGGCGATAATATCTATTTTCAAGGCAAACAGTGGCATTTTATAGCACAATCAAGTAATGGTTACCATCAGTTGTTATAAAAATGGTGTCTATATGAAACATTACAGAAGTTTGACTTGGCCCAGGTACGCTTCTTTCTACAGGTCATCACATTTCTCAATTATGCCATTCATATCTGTTCTTAATAGTGTTGGACTGAGATGTAGTGCATATGAACAGCTCATCAGATGCTCAGTTCCACCAGGTGTTTGCTAACTGCTGCTAGTCTGGAGGAGCTGAGTAGGGAAGGCTTGACTTGGAGAC
>NW_006800123.1:1010004-1026818 GCF_000485575.1 Poecilia formosa | reverse complement strand
TTTAACAGCTCAAATTAATTATTTAATATATGTATGTACTAAGTAGTAATGTACCCACTTTAACAGATGATGATTTGCTCTTAGTTTACCGTAAAGGTTGTTTCACAGCAAATAATGACAGAAATTTTGGTTTGATCAAGAGTTTTATTGACCTGCTCACTGAACCAACAGGCTGTAGGAGTGAGGTGATAATCGGTGGTGTGAGTAAAAGCATTGTTTTATACACAAAAACATTACATTTGTCATTATTTATTAGTCATAGCAATGCTTCACAGCAATAAATCTCATGTACCTTGGAAAGCCTGTTTATTCTCCTTTAAATCGTTCCACACTTATGAGGAAAATGCATCTCTAGGTTCAGCAGCAGAGTTAAGTATGTCTGTGATGGCCAAGAAAAGTCTGCTGCTGCATAAAAGATCTACCAGAAACTGAATTAGTTTTGCAGGGTCTTGGTCAGGACTAATGGGATGTGTTAGGGCACAGTAGTATCCCCAATTCTGCCTCATCCAGATTTAGTTTCCCCAAACGATTTCTGTATGCTCAAAACTATCACTGTGAGGTTGTGGTGATGGCTTATTTGGGTCATTTGTGGAACACGAGGAGCGGTGTTATGATGTGGTCAGAGGGAATTTTAAACACAGCAGGACTTGTGGAAGGATCATTATGGGAAGGTGCTGCTGACCAATAGAGGCTGAAGGAAAAGCACAGAGATAAGGTTGATAAGAAAAGCATCTGATTTTGGTCACCAGATGTTTTACAGTTGAATCTTTTAAACAAACAAACAAAATAAATAAATAAATAAAAAAGGTGCACAAGTTCCAGAAATGACTACAAGGTAAGAAAAAAGGTTTGCACAAATCCTGAGTTGACGCCAATATAAGAAACTGAGACACTTAATGAAAAACGTGGAAAACTAAGAAACGAAAAATATTTGGATTTTCAGAACCTCATCCTACTGTAGTGTATACAAGTTTTGTTGTTGGTTTAATGGTTTGAATCTTTGGTTATGTGACTTCAGCATCATTTTTAAAATGCATGTTTTGTTCTGCCTTTTCCTTTTAAAAATGTTTCTCTGTGTGTTGCACAGAGATACATTTTATGATCTTCCAGACTACAAATATTTGCTAGATTTTTCCATGTTAATCTTTTTTGCTTTGCAACACTCTGGCCATTAAACTAATTGGTACTTTTCTTATTTTCGCACATAGAAGCCAGCTGCAGTCAGTTGTAACTACTAAGAAAATCAACTTGAAAATTACTTCAGAACTGGCAACACCATTGAATTACTTATCAAAGAAGATGTGTAGAAATTGAAATTGATTTCGCACTCAACATATATTAAAATTGTGCAACAATTATATTTATTTTTTTCCTGGTAAAGTCTTATCATTTTTAATTTACACATTTCATATTATGGCCAGTTAAAACAACAGGGAAAATAATAATTTAGAAGGTTTTGAACATTTCAGAATCATGATTTACGTTAATGCCAATAACAACACCATCTTCAATAAAAAGCTATTACACAGAACCTGAATTTTCATCCGGATCCTGTTTTGGTTTACATATAACCTTTTTTTTTTTTTTTAATTATTCTTTGCAAATATTGTAAATGAAAACTTCCCATGAAGCGCAGTTGGACTCTGTTAAAAACAGGTCCAGACAGTGTTATGAAAACCTCTTTAGGACTTTAAGTGCTTGTTTCTTTGTGTGTCTTGAATATTATTTCCTGGCAGATCCTGGTTGAAGGTTCTTTTGCACCAAAGGCGAGGTCATGTGTAATGTGCTTCGTAAAAGTGTGGCGAACGCATAAATAGATACATTTAGCACCTACATTAGTATTTTATTTAGTTTTTTTTTCTCATTCACACAAAGAACCAAAAATGCCTCAATGAGGTATTGGATTTCCGTGCGATTTTCTTCGCATGGGGATCTTGACACATACCTTTTAAGGCGGGAGAAAATCCCGATTCAATTTCCACATACGGCAACAGAGCCATTATGTCCCCGGTGTTATGACTCAGTCAGCAGGTGCAGATATGAGCTGTCGCTGTCTGTTGGAAACAAAAACGAATGAATGGCAGTCGCAATGCCGAAAATCATTTTTCTTGACTTTCACCAAAAGCCGTCTCTCTGGTGTGAACAGCTGCCGCCTCGGAGACGCAGCGGTCTCATCCCTGCTGAAAACGGCGCCTTCAGCATTTTCATATTTATCCTCTAAAAATAACCGTCTGCACTTTGCTTTTGTGTCTGCTGTCAAGACGTGACACATGTCTGTATCTGTTTGCGCTGAAACTAGTTGTAGCCCTCACCCTATCGGAGCGTTTTAATCAATAATATGCAGCAGAAGACACGGTTTCTCCTAATCGTAAAGAGAATGTGGCTCCTCTGAGGACAATATAGTGACACTTCAATTATTTTAGTTTATATTTCAACTGCTGTTTCTGCCAGTGTACAGACACATCTACTGATCTCCGTCAACTGACATTTCAGGTGCATTTTTTCCTCTTTCACATCTGGCAGAACAGCTGTCGTAATCATTAAAGAAACCTCTCAGAATTGCTTGTGGGAACTTCTTTCATGTCTCGACGCGTTCAGATAGAAAACAAAGCAAATATTTGCTCCTCTTTGTGTAGCCTTCTTAAAGATCTTATCAAATCAACAATTTACAGCTCTTATTTTGCATATTTTGGAAAGGAACTACAACTGCTGTCCCTTACGAAAGTATAAATGTAACTTAAAACTTCACATTTTCCCTGAAAAAAAAACAAAAAAACAATCTTAAGCATATTTTTTGTCCTATTCTGATCTGTGTTTGGGTTGCTTTCCTTCAGCAGGGAGAGGAAAGTTGAAAAGAGTTGCTTGGAAGATGGGGCAAGGCAAAAAAAAAGACATAAAAAAGGACATAGGCTCTGGAGAAGCTGCAGAGATTTACAGCTCTTTTAATGGGACAGCTATTAGCATGTCTCAGCAATCCATAAATTGGGGTTTGATGTTAGACTGGCAAGAAGAAAGCAAATGATGAACTTAGACTGAGGGGGAAAAAAAAGACAGAAAATGATGAAAGATGGTTCAAAGAAATTAAAAGCAACAGTTAGTTGAGTTCAGATATTCAGCAATCTCCTGTATTCTTCATAAATTTGGTCCAGAACTCTCCCACATTCCTTATATAGATTGTGTGTTGATGCTTAAATAAAATCTACGGCCCACTTTTCTAAAAGTGTCAAAACTAGTCAATGGCAGCATCATGATTGGGGACTGCTTTTCATTGGGAAGAATCTTTTTTTTTTTTTCCTGCTTTTTTTGAAAAAAAAAAGTTTACATTTCTCAAAATCTTTGGATCACTGAAAAACAATACAATTAGAGCTTTTATCTTTTTGAATCCCAGTGATACTGAACATCCAAATTAACAATACAATAACCTCTCTAGAAGAAAGCTAAAGGTGTGGAATGATCGACGCAAAGTCCAGAAACAAGATTTTACAGCTTATCTGCAGGATTAGCTAACCATCTTATAGATTTAGTAAATTTGTGTGACGTATGTTTGGAAAAACATTGTCGAATTGTTGGGCGCTTAAAAATGAATGTGGTTATTCAACAGAAATGGCCTTAACTTACACTACTAAAGGGTGTGAAACCCTATGTAACTAGGTCATTAGATCTTTCTCAGAACAGCATCTTCACTAGGCATGTCCTTTAAAAGAATATGAATTGTAGGAAGGGAATAATGCAAAAATTAAGAAACAAACAAGTAGTTTAAGCATATAACAGCATATTTCATTTAGAATATCTTCAATATTGATAAAAACAAACAAATGCATAAGTCATTCAAATCACGAAGAGTAATTACCAAGAGCTAAGCCCAAATTTAAAACATTTCAACTTCGCCTGTGTGGCAGCGGTGGACCTTGCATGGGATTCATCCCGCTGCATTGCAGAGCTATTTTACCTCTGCACAGCACAGACATGAATGGGTTTGGAAGCAGAGTGCAGTGCTCCAGACATCTTACTTGAAGAAGCTCAACATATCCAGCTGTTCTGTTTTCCCCCAAATGTTTCCTGACCTGAAGTCAGGGTGACCTCGCTGGATGTCCCTCCCTTGCACAAATTTTATCTGTATAAAAAATTTTTTGTTTTACTGGAGAATAAACTCAATGTTCAACTACGTTGTTTGGAACTCGCTCTCAAACTTGTCTTAAATCTTTTGCTTGCTAATACTTGATTTTGTTGAATGTTGTTTTATGTTTAAATGTCCCACAACAGAAAACCAATAAAAGTCCTGCTATTACAGCATTGGTTGCAGTAACTTGATCAAGTGGCACTTGCAAAAGTTCCCACATTTCTTTCACTGTCACGTTAAAACTGCAGATTTCAGAGCTGCTCAGGAGAGTGAGACGGCTTAGATCAGAACACATTCGTGAAATGGTCCAGTCAGTTTTCATTCCCCTGATTCTAAGATCTTTAAAGGGCAGAATAACTAAAATATTCCCTAAAACTGAATGTAACACACAATTTCCTTCTTCACTCCGTATCCAACTTCACCTTTTACCCCCTGCAAAAAAAAAAAAAATTACTCAGAAATACAATCCACAGATGCTTCAGTTGTCTCTGATAATGACAGGAGACAAACAAATAAAAGAAAGCACAATTTCTTCTGGCATACCTGTCAGGAAATTATAGCATCCACATAAGTCTGCTGTCGTAAAAGCTGGTGCATACAGAGATGTGACTGATTCCACCTGACAGTTAAAATATTTTTTCCTGTCTTATTGAAACTACACGATATATGAGCTGGCAGAATGAAAAAGTGTTAAAATACTGAAAAAACAAACAAAAAAACAGTTCAAACATAAGTATGCAAGTGAAACACGTTTATTCTTTTTAGGGGAAATGTGCGACAAGCCTATGTGTACAAATCCCATGCAACTGTGCTCTGCTTGGTGAAAACCCACAGTCTCCCTATAATGATTACTAATTCCCCACCTCCCAGTTGGAAATGAAAGAGCCACTGAGCCTCGCTCTCAAAGCACAGCTCCATGGCTACTCACCAGAACATGGCCGAGTGAATAGATGCAAAACCAAGCATGTCTGGAGCCGATGTCACTGACAGCTGCTCCTTCTGCGAATGTGGCTCTTTTCTTGTGTTGGAGTGACCCTTTTGTTCTGTCTAATGCTTGGTTCCATTTGATTTTTGCATACGTTTTAGTCATACTTGCTGTATAGTTGGACGCAATAATGTTAGGCACTCAATATTTTGCTTTTTAACACATTATTATTTAGTCTGTGATTTACACTCAGGATGATCTAACAGAAAATCTGTCTTTCCTGGTATCTTTTTTAAGATTTAGCTCTCTGCATGCTTCTTCCAGTTTATTTTATTTTTTTCGATTAGCTGTCAAACTTGGTGCTATCTTTTGTTACCATGCAAATTGTGACATTGTCATGTAAGATAATTCTGTAACAATTTGGCCTAAAACCATTTTAGTGTTGCCCTCTTTGTTGTAAAGTTGAAAAATGTCAATAGGCGTTTTTACCTTAACTCGGTTTTAATTGCAATTAAATATGTCATTATTATCATGTTTTTATTTCTTTACAGAGTAATCTTGGGGAAGTGGCCAAATCTGGGAAGGCGAACAGTAGTTCTCTGTTTTCTCCATTCTTTAAGAAGAAGCATAATGCCTTGTGTTTGAGTTACTTTATGTTGTCAAATGGACACCATTTACCTCGTCGGACACCAACCAGGCCTGGGTTTCATTAGTGAAATTGAACTGATAACTAGTATTTAGCTCATTTATGATCTGAGAAACAGGGAAAATGCTGTTTCAGATATTGTCAAGTTGTTTCATGGAAGTGACACAAACTTTCAGAGCACTGGAAATGTTAAATGTGTGTGAAAGGTCAGATCTGATGTTTGTGTTCGCTAAACACTGGCGCCAATTTGTGAGGAGGGCCCCTCATTGTTGCCCTCCCATGTTTGTCAAATTCCTGATGCACATTTCTGTTTGAACTCCTTTGTGAAAAATCTGAGAGTAGTTCTATATTGATGGCTGTTAGGTAGTGGAGGGGGGGGAAGCTGTTTCTCTACTCGGAGTGAGTAATGCTCGTGCTTTTGTGTCCATTTTGAGGTGTGGAGGCTTCGCTGAGTGCAGGGCATTTTATTCTCCTAAAAAAAATGTGTTCAGGATCCTTAAAACATCTGTTGTGCAGCTTGTGTATCTTTATTTATTTGAACTTCTGACAGAAGCAAAATGTGTTTTCCTTTTGGTGCTTTGGACATTCACCGAGGAAAAAAAAAAACACCCAGTTTTGCACCTTCATGCATCTGTTTTCTTCATGTACCTGATGGTGGAAATCAACAATTCAAATGTTTGATCTCATCAAGCAGAAAGTCTTGTTTAAAAACTCTGAATCACTGGGCTGTTACTGGCTCTTTCATGCTTTCTGACCTGCCTCCTCCGTCGCCGAGCGGTACACGAGCATATTCAGAAGTTAACAGGCTGGTCCCCGGAGATCTGCCAGCACACAAAGTGATGATAAGTGTCAGGACTGATTTCAGAAGACTCTGTGTTTAGATCCCACCCCTCCTCGCAATTCCCCGGGGTGCCTTTGAGCTACACCGCCGAGCAGCGCCATGCTCCGTGCTGGTTTACGGCTCGCCCTCAGGGAAGCAAAGAGGGAAGAATCGCTAAGCTACTATTTTGATTTTATTTTTTTTTGCAAGTGAAGCAGCTTCGTGAAAGTAATAAGAATCGAGTCTCCAAATAGCACCTTAAAGTGAGAAGCTGGCATTTTGAGGCGGAGAGATAAAAATCATTTATTCGGGTCTTATTCTTAATAAGAACCTCCCCCTCCCCCCACCCGCCTGCACATATTTCATGCAGCGTTTAGTAGTGGCGAGGTGAAGCCAGTCGCCTTTCTTTTTGTGAGGCTTTCACCACCGAGGGGAAAGTTGGAGACACAGCAAGCCAAACAGTTCACTGAAAAGACCACATGGTGTGCTTGACCCGCTGACCCGGCCCGCTTTGTCCTTCTTGTCTGTGGCATTCACTGGAAACAAACTGCCACGGATGGCTTCCTCCAGATTAAATGTTGACTCTCTCCAAGACTGACAATTTACCTCGGCTTTGCTCCCGACAGCAGGAGATGGTGAATAAACATGGCGGGCTCCGTATAAGAGAGGCCACGTATATATATGTGTGTGCGTGCTAAAGCTTGAGGACACAGCCAATGCAATCATCGTGGCCCCTCAGTGCAGCATCTATCAGGAAGCTGATGGATTCCATTAATAAAAGACCTTTGGTGTTGTATCCTCTGTACAGCATGTAGTCTGTCAGTGCCACCAAAATAATATTGACCTAATCATTCTCCTCCCCTGGAGCACCGACTTGCAACCTGAAATAACGCTGTTATTTATCCCATAATGAGATGTTGACATTTACAGATAAATTGAGAGAAGACTTTCACCAATATCACTGCGCGAGTACGTGGCAACATAAATAAAACGTTGTCCAACAGGCGTTTTCCGACGTTGCTCTACGCAGTAAACAACGGCCGAAGCGAGTGACTAATTGAAAACTGCAGCCGACGTTTTATGATTCTAGACGAGGAGCGGTATTGAACGCCTCCAAAGGATTTTTTAAGAACATTTTTGTTTTTGCTGAATGGAGTAAAACAATAGCTTTCTTGTCCTCCTTAGCTCCGGCTCAATTACAGCGAGGAAAAAGTAAGCCTCGCCAAACCACAGGGCAACTGAAGAGGAAGGCGGACAGGCTGTGTCCTGTCTTCGTTCATTAAAAGATCCTGACCAAGTTAGAGATTGAAAAAGTGAAGAGTTCTTGCACTCGGATCGAACTTTGCTTAAGAGTTCGACGAGGTGGCGGGCTGACTCAGAGCCACAGCTTCCCAGTGTTTATCGGAAGCTCTGGAGCTCTGTGACAAAAAGGAAGATCCACTCACGATGTTGTTCCATCAATCAATATGTTATGATGGTCTGTGTCGAATCTGGAATTGACATTTAGTCAAACCAATTCAGATCACATAATTCATTCTTTGTATTTGTGATAATTTTGTTATCAGAGAATCTTTCTCATTCACTGCATGGCCTTGTTTGCTGAGGGCTTTCATTTTTATAATATTGTCCACTCATTCAGCTCTGCACACTTTGGTTTAGGCCGGCGAGTCAATCATTACCTTCTTCTTTGTCTCTTTGTTTACTTATGACCTATATGGCAAGAACAGAGATTTTTTTTCTTTTTTTCCCCAGACCTGCAAAAAATGAAAAAGCTTAGAGGTTCCTTGCTCTTGACTCATTTTTGGCAGAATGTTTTTAAATCACCAGATGCAACGGAAACAAAAAGATAATGTAGACAGAGAGTAAAAGTGATCAGAGAAAGTGGTCTTGCACATTATATTTGTTTGCTTAGATTTATAAAAGCCAAGTGGCAAAAAACAGTTCTAATTAAAGAAAATTTAAACAATTCAGCATAGTTCACCTACTTTTAATTTTTTAATTTTACAACCCACCTATACCACGCATTTTTTTTAAGCATCACTGTTCAGTCTTTTCATAGAAATAGTACTGTCTCCTTTGTCACGCTTAGATGTTGAATTAGATAACCTTTCTTCCTATACGTCTCGCTCCTTTTCGGCATTTCCTAAGGGCGTCCATTTTCTTGAGATTGATCATAAGATAAAGTTTAGCAGGATTTTAGAGCTGCATGAATGTATCTGAACCAAGGTAAGAACTTTGGATAAAATAAGGCAATTTATTTGCAAGGGCAGGGGATTATTACCTATTCTGTTCTTTTCAGTCACTAAATCTCAAGGTACAGCTGAAGAGAAGTGTTTGTGAATCTTAACAATAGAGCCTCAACTGGGACATTAATATGTTCAGTGTGGGCTGGACTGAAAATCTGCAGCTTTTGTTGCAGTCAGTTTTACTTGAATGAACAACATTATAAATGGGAGACTTGTGAAACACAGGTCATTTGGTAAATTTTAATTATGTTGTTATGCTCTCAGTAGTAACATGAATCAGGTTTTGTATAGTTATTGCCCAGTTTCTGTGACATTGTTCTACATAGCCATTTACTGATTCCTGGAGATTTTTATTTGTAGCCTGTTTGTGTAGCAATTTGGCAGGAGAGCTATAGCCTTGGGACTTAGACCGACAAAATGTTTAGGAAGCCTAAGTGGAAACTTTATTTGATAAAAGTTTAAAACAAAATGTCAAGAATCAGGAAAAAAAAACAAAAAAAAAACATGCCCCGTAAATGTGTGCTCTGGATGGTCATTTTTCAGTTTGTGGTGATAGAAAGAGACATTGACACTCTGCAGTGAGCTGACAGCTGAAGAGCATCTGCCTGCCCATCTTTGAACACCAAACGCTGCCTTCACTTCATGTGTATATAAAAAAAGGTCCATCAAATATTCTGACATCAATTATATTCAAGGTTTGTTTGTGTCATCATGACTTCAGTTTCTTCAGAGTTTTTCAAGGATTATTTTGTCATAGTCATGATTTTAAAACGGGAGTCCATGCCAACTTTAAAGACCTGACATGCTCCAGGATTTCATCTGTCGGAAGAATTTTTTCTTTAATTAACTTCACAGCATTCAGAATAAACATAGTGCAGCAAAATGAAAACTATTATCACATGTAATGTTATGTATGAATTCCAATTTAGTTGTTAAATTTGATACACAGAGCTGTGAAAAAAGTTTTCCTCCTTTTCTGTTTTTGCTTTTGTCACACTTCAAAGTCTCAAATCATCAAACTGATTTTGAGACTAGAGAAACATAGCCACAGTTAATACAAAATACAGACTGCAGATAAGAATTTGATTTAGAAATACCGTATTTTTCAGACTATAAGTCGCTACTCCCCCCACGTTTTGACGGTGCGGCTTTTCTGTAGATTTTTATTCAACCACCAGGGGGCTCTTTAGCAGGAAATGAATCATTGGAAGTCAAAAATAGAAATCAAAGAAGAAAGTGCTGATTTTCATTTAGAACAAGCACATGCTCACAGCAGGCACAACGGAGAAATGTTTTGAAACTCATACCCCCTCATCAAGGAAACAACACAGAGAAGTTCAGCTTTTAAGTTGAAGGCTATCGATCTGGCAGTACACAACATCCTTAATCTGCGTCCTTAATAGCAGATGTACTCAGGACGAAGTGGAAAACCGAGAGCGGCGGAAATACCAGCAGCTTATAGCCCGGTGCGGCTTATAGCCCGGTGCAGCTTGTGTATGTATGTTTCCAGTTTTAAAAAAAACAAACAACTTTGTGGGTGCGGCTTATAGTGAGGTGAGCTTTATAGTCCGGAAAACACTGTAGTTAATAATGGTCCCAACTAACCTGGCCTTATATGATGCCTGGATATTGCAGAGTTAATGGTTGTATTAATTAAGCAATAGCCCGTCACACTGCTACCACCATATTTGATTGTTGGTATGAAAGCTAATTGTCTCTTTCTGACATGATGTGGTAATTTTATGCCAAAAGTAACAGTATGCACATCTTCCAAAAACGTTGTTTTGTCTTGTCAGCTGCACAGAACATTTTCCAGAACTTCTTGGCTATCCTCATTTTTTTTTCTTTTTCTTTTTCTGGAAAATGTGAGATAAGCCTTTGTGTTCTTTTGTCAGTAGTGATCTTTGTCTTGGGACTCTCCAGTGGATGCTGTTTTTCGCTGTCTCTTTCTTATTGTAGAATCATGAACACTGACCTTAACTGAGGCAAAGTGAACCTTGCATTGTGGCATATGTTGATCACCTGGGCGGTAGACACCAACAAATTATTCCATGTATTTTTTTTATACATATTAAACAGAAAAAAAAAAGATTCCTAAAACAAACTTAAAGACAAACAAATCATACCTGCGCTTATTTTCAGGGGATTATGTTTGGTGGGCAGTTGGCAGTTTTCCAGAGTGGTTGTGGAAAAAAAACAAAAAAAACATTATCACAGAATAGAATACACAAGGCTGCAAGGCCAAAGATCTTGAAACGTGGTCTCTGAAAAGTTTGAAACATTATCAGGAAGTTCCACAATCATGAAACTTTGAAAAGATTTCATGGAAGCAGTTCAAAAAGGAAACGCGACAGAAGAAAATCCGTGAAGGTTAGTGGCGTTTCTGAGAACGTGAAGAGCTTCAGGGTGATCCAGTTCAACCTGGAGTTGCTGCCTCAGCCTTTGCTGTACAACACAACATGGAACAAGAGGATATCCAAAGGCCAGACAAAAAAAATAAAAATACTGAAGGAAGTAGAGAAACATCTGGACGTAACATGTCCAGCATAAAATATGTCACTTTATAGATGGTTGAAATAAACAAGATAGTAAAGCCTGTAAAGATATCAGGAAAGAAATCCAGATATCAGGATATCAGCACATTTACAGGTTTGCAACAGAAAATGTCATTTGTAACTTTCCACTTATTTCATAGTAGTAAACGTAATACCTTATTAATAAAAATGGATACAAAGACATGCACGAATTGTACATTTTCCCTACTTTTATTTCCTCTAAAGTTTATATATTGATACTTTTTGTCTGTATGCTGTTAACACTTGAAAATCAAGGCTAAACTCCTTGTTTGCAATTCAGTCCTGGACAGTAATGCTGATTCTAATTCTGATTGTTTGCATTGATCTATCGCATAAAATCCCTATAAGGTACTTTGAACATGATGGTAGGCAGACGTTTTCAAAGTATGTCACGGCAAATCACTCCAAATCTCTGACTTCATCTTAGCTTATTAGGATTTATGGAGAAACTATCGTCCAAGGACGTGCTGAATGTCTATGTGGTGCACTGATACCGGGCTTCATTAACTTTAAGTTCAGCATTTCCTTAAAAAATATTAACCCTGGGCCAGGTTGCATAAACCCAAAGGCTTTTCAGAGATTATTTATACAGATGTATGCAGAGGAAAACTTTATCTCTATATTAATATTTTATGTTTTTTTTAAATAAAAGAAAATGCAAACCAGTGTGCATTATTTCTATTTAATTAATTGCAATAGGTTTTGATGTCTGTCTTCAATGTGATTTTGTTTGACTTTATGAAGATTTTTTTCTTTAGTAATGACCATTGCATAGATTATAATAATATTGCATTGGGTGTCGGCATTTAGTTGCTGAGAACAAATGTTTTTTTTTTAATAAAATGATTAATGCATAATTATTGATCTCCTGATCTGATTTTAATGTGTTCTACAAACACCTGGTATTTTGTTGTCTGTACACATTTACAAATGACATGAAAGGGAAGCAAATTACACTGTTTGAATATTAAATACTTCATTAGGCTTGACTTCATAATTGCATTTGATACACAAATGTGCTAATATATGGGAAAATCATGAAATGTGCCGAAACACGACGTACTTTAAACTCTAATGCTGTTAAATCAATGAACTTGGCTTGTTATCTCTGAATAGGTTATGTGAGGTATCATCCTCACTGGTGTAATCATAATTTAATCATTGCTTTAGTGAGAATCCTGTGGGACAGAAGCCCTGAAGTCATGCTTTATTAAGCCAAGCATTTTGACTAAAATATGAAAGAAATTTTGCTCCAATAGAGCATTAAGTACCTTATATGACAGCTCCTCGTTCTTATCTTTTAACAGCTGCACTCTGATGTGGATAAAGGAGACGGCAAGGTGAAGTATGTGTTGTCTGGCGAGGGGGCCACCTCCATCTTCACTATCGACGAGAACACCGGAGACATCCATGCCACGAAGCGCCTCGATCGGGAGGCCCAGGCTTACTACACCCTCCAAGCTCAAGCCATTGACCGGATAACCAACTTACCTGTAGAGCCAAGGTCCGAGTTTGTGGTCAAGGTGCAGGACATCAACGACAATGAGCCGAAGTTCCTGGATGGGCCGTACCTGGCAGGGGTGCCAGAGATGTCACCTTTAGGTAAGCCCCCTGTTTTTTTATTGTAAACATGATCGGATGAGTTTCTCTTTCAACTCTCAGATCACTTTCTCTTTGACTTGCCCTCGCTCTAATGTCTCCGTTTGATAATTTTCCACCTCGCTGAATCCGTCTTCCTAGTTCTGCCTCTAGGTCATCAGGTGGGTTGGGACGTGTCCTGTGTTAATATGAGTCCAACACTCTGCAAGGCTGAAAATTGTGCTCATCAAATTTGACTTACATGAAATGTTGCTTGTTCACGAGCGCTGTGTAAATCAAGGTCAAGGTTAAACTTTTACTAATTTGCGCTTCTCATGGTCAGACTTTATTCCTGCAAATATGCTAGCAAGTAGGAAGCGAGACATTCTTCTGCTCAAGGTTTGTTGGGATTTGATGAGAGTGAAACTTATGTGACAAATGGTAATGAAAAGGCCACCTAATGGACTATTCAACAACCCCAGTAAAGTTCATTCTTGATTTGAACCATGTCTGTGAAGGGTTACAGCTGGCTCAGTTTTTAAGATAAGACAACACGATATCTTATGAAAATAGTGTTGCAACGCCGCTTAAAGCAATGTAACAGACAGAAAATCTTCTCACTTCAACATATTAACCTACTTCATTGTGGGGTTTTTTTCTTTTTTTTCTGAAACAGCTACATTTTTTAAGCCATGTCAGCTATTAGCATGAGATAATAATCAGATTGCTGTCAACATAAGGTAGCTACTTTGAGGTTTGTCATTGCACATTGCCAAACATGCTTCAAACCATTTTTGCTCTTTTTCCTTTGGCAGTTGGTGTGAACTGTGTAATTTTTCAGAGTTGTGACGGGTTGTTCTGAAAGTAAATAGAATTTTGAAAACACAAGCAGTGAAAAAATTATGTTGTACAATAATACTACGTTTCACATTTGAAATGATTTTTGATGTGTCAAATAAGGCATTTTGCCATGTAGCTGAATTTATTCTGTTATAAAATCGAGTGAGAAACTACAACTTAATCTTATTATTATGCCAGCTCGATAGACTTATTATTATCTGGGGTTGCCATTATATCTTTCCTAAAACGAATAGATAGCAGGTTATTTTTTCCCAGTGAAAGCTTCACCCAGTATTCTGTTCATTTTTTAGGAAAGGCAGGTAAAATGCCTGTGCTAGCTTGACTGGCTGTATGGTAGACAGCTGCATTATTGTACAATGAAGTGCAGCAGGATGGTAACATATTTACAGAGTTGCACAACCCCAGGCAGTTTGCTATATTAAAGCTTAGTGCATAAAAATGTAGGTGTTTTTGGAGATGGCTGGCCAAAAACCTCCCAAACATTGACTGTCTGACTGCAAGACAGGCACGCAAATGTGACCATGCACATGTAAAGGGTTTCTTTGTTGTTTTTGTTTTCTTGTCAGAAGTTTGTGATTTTGATTATAAAATACAAAGATTAAAATCTTGGAATATTAAGCGTATTTTCCTTATTTCTGTATCTCCTAACACCTTATGTTTATCACAATACCTGTACAAAATCTGTCTTGTGTATTTGGAGGTTTGTTAAATAGACCAAAACAAACGGTTAAAACATTATTTATACAAAAGGAAATGTCTCTTGGCATTATGTGAGCCTCCTCCAGGCGTGTTGAGTTGTTTACAGATTCAGAGTGATGTACACCTTTAACAGATCACCATCTCAGGACGACATCACTAAGCATAAAATGGCTTAAATTTACGAATGCCATCCAAGTCCATAGACTGTCCCAGGACATCACACTATGCTCATCATAGCTGCATTTGGTATTGCACTGAAACAAACCCCAAAAGACCTCCTATTGAATTAATTCATGGTCAAAATTTCTTCCGCAGTTCTGAATTAGTCCCTACTATCTTGTTGAAATTGTGAAGACATGCAAATGAGTAACAAAAACATCCCAAGGCCTTTTAGTTGAGCAGGTGGTTGAAGAACACAACATATTCACCTTGTGTTTTCTTTTTAATCGGAACATATTGTAACTAGTTTGGCAAAGCTAATTTGGATTTTTAAGTTCATTCTTAAGGGAAGCGTGTCCAAAGGGATAGAGAATCACTCGCTAAACTGACTTTGTGTTTCATCGCTTCTAATCTAAATAGCTAACCACACAAATCAATGCAGTAAAGAGCTTTGCAAAGTAATGATTGGAATATATTTACAAAGCTTTTAAACATTAAGACACGGAAGCAAACATATTTTTGGTTCTTTGTGTTTTTTATAAATACGAGTCACTCCGCTGTATAGCGGTGTGAAGCTCAATGAGTAGTAATTTACATATTTATTGCGTTAAATATGCCAGCACACACCTCTGGGCTTTGAACTGTTGATGAGTGACACGTGTTTGAAAACTAACTTAAGGTCTAAATCCATCCCGACACCCATGGGCATTTTTTTTTTCCTCCACAAATTGGTGTTCATATTAGCTGAAGCTTTCGAGCTGCTGAAAATGTCAAATTCTAATGAACACATTTCTATCCATCCATTCACTTCCCTCTTCACCATGACAACAAGGTAGGCAAAAGCATTACAACTTGGCCCAACTTGCGCCAGATTCTCCTGGGGGATTCCTGAGGTGATCCGAGGGATGCTGGGACCTGTGAGATATAACCAAAAATGTAGGGATTAGAGCTGTGAAAAAAGAAAAAAAAACTCTTTATTTGCAATTATTTATTTAAAATAAGTATTTAATTAAAATTAAAAATCAGCAAATAAAGTCAGATTCCTGATACTTGTGGTCTTCAGAAAAGGGAATCAGGAATTTTTATTTTAAATAAAAGTCTAAATTAATGTAGTTTAGTTAATCCGTGTGTGGTTCATAACACCAAAGGACGAACCATACACGGATTGGAAGTTCTTAGTCGGAAAGTATAAAAGGGTATTTGAAATCTTTGTACACTAAAAATGTGAACACTATAAATTCCATGGCCAAAACTTGTTATTCAACACAAAATAAATTGATTCTAGGCAGAAGAAAATATCTTTACTTCAGTAAACAGTGTACAGTTATTTATTTCTCCAGCCACAGACAGCAGTGAGTGGAGCCGGTGAGTTGACACAAGGGGCAGACTGGGGCACAGAGAGCTGCCTGGACCTTTTCATCTTGGATGACCCACTTTTCACACAAAGCATTTGTTGACAAGATCAAGTCTTTGGAAGAATGTTTTTTTTTTAAGGATGAGTTTTATCAGTTATATTCTGATTGGAAGTTGGAAATCATCCAGTTTTCTCAGATGTACAATAAACACAAAAAGTTGCGCGTCTTAACCTTGACAGCAAGGTGGACAGCGTGAATGCTGTACATGGAATCAACTTAACCTGTGCAGAGATAAAGTAGCATAGAGTGAAAACATGATTTTTATTTTGTATTTCATTGCACTCTATCATTTTTACTCCTAATTTTTTTGAAACCATAGCATAATAATCCATGGCCTATAAGCTGCAAAAAATAAAATAAATAAATAAATGTTCTTATATTTAAGCTTTTTTCCAAGAAAATAGTAAGAGGCACATTTTAGTTGGATGACATTGGTGAAACTCCATCAGAGGTGTAAGTGCTTGTGGTTAAGTGGTTACTGGGAGGAATGTGGGTGAGTGAGCTCTGCCCACAGAGCGAAGCCTTGAGAGGAAGAAATGACAGCTTGAGATTTTGGTAAAAAGTAAAAGGTGAGAGGCCAACTTTTTCAGTTTGCTTACAAACGGACATCTCGCTCTTTAAAATTGTTGCTCAAAAGAAGAAGAAGAAGAGAAAAAAAAAAAGCATTTTTACCTGTCTAAAACTGTGGGTTGCATCCAGCAGTTGGTGAATGTAAAATTTAAGTCAAGTGTAAACAAATTCGTGGATGGATGGATGGATGGATGGGTGG
>NW_006800123.1:980061-1009890 GCF_000485575.1 Poecilia formosa | reverse complement strand
TGGGTGGATGGATGGATGGATGGATGGATGGATCGAATCTCTTAACATGAGCAGGAAACATGTTGGAAATTAAATGTGAAGTAATGAACCCACAATCTAAAATAAAAGCAACACTTGGACAGGCATCAAATGTAACTTGGATGGAGATGGAAGATTTCAATTTGAGTTTGTTTATTATTTGTGTTTTTGAGGAATACTGCTGCCACTGGTATGTTTCCAAACTGCTAAATGCAGCCAGTAAGAAGCGCCGGCTTGTGAACAGCTAAAATTGCAAGAGATTTCAGTTTCTGCGTTGATAGTTTCTGCTACTATAATTAATGTCTTAGTTTTGAGAAGATCTGTTTGTTTTACCTCACATCCAAAAGTAATGAGACTTGAATCATCGCAACACTGTTGTTGCTCATTATGGTTTTTTTTTTCTTTGACATCCTCATATTGGTAAATAAGCTATTTACATTAAAGATTAAGGAATAACTCATGACTTCTGATGAATTATTGATATCTTATTGCATTCTATGCTGTAGAATGAATTGGTTGATCTTAACTGACTTTTCTCCCATTGCAATTAACAGCGCACATCATGTAGAACATTAGCAAAACTACTCTTTCTTAATAATGGCTAAGCTGAATGGAGCCGTTTCATGTGTTGATAGCTGTGACTGAATCGCTTTACCACGACCTCTTTCACGTGAAGTGCACCAACGGAGTTAAAGCTATCTTTGCCTCGGCGCCTCACACAGACAGCAGCATCCAGGTATAAGTCCGTGATAACAAAGGAGCCGAGGCATTTTTAGAACCTTCAAAGTCAAAATGAGTATTTAACCAGGCATACAGTGACACCAGGAAGCCTTCCAAAGGAAGCAGCGCTTTGCTTACAGCACAGGCGCAGAGATCTCTAAAGGATTACACAGCTGACTGTCGACGGGAGGTACAGAGCTCAGGCTTAAAGAACCAGAGGATTAGAGTACAAGGCCTCCAAGTCTCGTGTCCAACCCGAGATAAGACAGGAAGTCGGTGCGCGAACTACAGAGGAGGGCGCGTTTACACCCTCAAGTGCTGAAAAACGGGGTCACCTGAGTCACTTTATTTACTCTGCCACCTCCTGTGAAAGTCCTCAGTGCAAGTTGTGCAGCCAACAGGAGAATAATGCATCACCTCTCTTTGTAAATATCTGCCCAGAGCAATCACCAATGCGATAAAGAAGAGGGAAGGGCCAAGCACCTCCTGTCCTCAATAATTCCTTTATAGATGCCTTTAAATCATTAATGGTCACAGCTTTGCCCCACTGATGAATGAGTTCAATTTAGAGAAAATCATGAATTTAATTAAAGTAATTAGAGACAGAACCCATCCAGAAACACTGAGACCTTTCGGCCCAAGGATCTCTGAAGGCTTTTGTCTTAATCACTGGAGAGGTGTCAAATAAAAGACAAGAGAGCTGGAGGACAGTCGGAGGTGTGACAGTCATGAGGCCAGGCCCTCTCCTGCTGCACCGCAAAGGGCCAAAAGAGCAGTTAGAGGGCTCATTACAAGCATGGGGAATGTAATGTCAACCCAAGGCCACAGCTCTTGAATTTACTGCTCCAACTTTATCCGGCTGTCATACTTTCTGTCTAATTCATAAAAGCGCCGATGAAGGATGGAGTCTTCTTCATTATTTAAAGTTGGAATTGGAAGAGAATGTTGATTAGGATCCTTTGTTGTAAATATGCAAAGTTTTTCTCGCTGTTCATTATTAATGAGCATTTCGGGTGGACATTTAAGGCTTAATCCAATCCAGTGAAAGAGCTCTGCAAAATTTATTTCTGCAAAGGCTTCAGTCTGCAAATTGAATTGTTCAATAAAAAGTGAACAAAAGTGAATGTACAGCTGTCATCTGGGTGCCGGTGCAGGGCAGCCTTGGTCCTTGTCAGACTGCCTCAGGGCAGCTGTGGCTACTGTCCAGTAGCTTGCTGCTATCATCGTGTGTGTGTGTGAATGAGAGACTGACTGTAGTGTGAAGCGCTTTGTGGTCCTCTGGACTTGATAAGGTGCTACACAAGTACAAAGCCAAAGCCAGCTTAAAAATAAGCTGGCTTTGGCTTTAACTGTAGAGATGTGTCAAACTTGAGGCCCGTGGGCCAAATTCAGCCCACCGTAGCTATTTATGTGACCCCTCTGGACTCTTGGGGGTCACATAAATTGAACTTTAAGATAACATCTGTGAGCTTAGATATTATTTTTCCATTTGTATAGAACCTAATTACAGCATCGCAAAGAGATGCTAAGAATATTTTAAGAAGTAAACTTAAAATGTAATACGTAGTTTTATTATTACTGCCACATCAAGACCTTTGGGGACATTCACGATCTTGATGCTGCCTGAAATGCTGATTGATAACTTAACAGATGTTTTACATCATGTTAATTTTTTAAGGGAAAAAATTCTAAAAAAAATATCAAACCAACCTTATGTGAGAAAGTGCTTTTCCTAACATGTAATTCTCCTCTGGTGGGGTAAATGTTGGCCTGGTTTTGGGGCCGGTGCGCCCAAAGGCCCCTGGCCCGGAGCTTTTGATGCATCGGTGGGCCTTGGGGCCCCTCAAGCTCACAGAGAGGTTTTGGAGGGATGGTGGTGTTGCTGTTTCTGTGGTATTGGCCCGAGAGAGCTGTTACTAGGCTGGACTCTGTCTTTGTTGCTTGGCTATATTGTGAAGAATGCAGCCTCAAACTGCAAGTGTCGTACTTTCTGTTTATCTAAGGGCCGCTCTGCTCCATGATAGGCACGCCGCATTTATTTTAGTTACTGACACATGACAGTTGTCCACCAGAGAAAAGGAAATGATTAGAAAGTGTTTTTTTTTTCTATACAACTGTGGAGAATGGATGAAAAATGCGGAGCTTGGCGCCATCACATCAATGAAGATGGACAAACATTAAAGGGGGGCATTGACAGGCTGACAGCCTGGTGAAGCAGAACGAATCAGTTCAGATATCTGGATGCTCATCTGTGATTTTTTTCTCCTTTTCTTTTCATCCATTTTACTCCGCTGGCATCATAATATTTATTTATGTTACAGAGGACACCAAAACAGCTAAAAAGTTCCAAGTTAAAGCTGTGCTCTGTGCAGTTCTTTATGGGATTCTAATTTAAATCCTCAGGTCTCCTTACATGAAGTGATAAACCCGTAATAAAAAAATTCTGACGTTCCCTTAGTTCTCTTCCGTACAGTCATACAATTTGACCTTGGTGTGTTAAACTACCAGCAATATAACCTGTCAAAACTAAGAGGTGATGATATAATCTAGGTGTCCTTCCCCAGCTGGCCTGGTGATAACTTCCCCAAGGTTTTTTTTTTTTTTTTTTGTGCCTTTATATTGTTCACATCTAGGGCCAAAGCCTGTTAATTCTGCTTTATGACCAAAATGGAGAACTCTAATTTTCAATTTTCAGATCACTTCATTCTGTAAAAGCCTGTAAAACACATCTCATGTAAGAAGTGAGACTTTTATTGGAAACTTTTCTCTTTGAGTACGTGTAACAGCAGCACTTTCTGTCGCATATCTCCATTGTGCCAGATGATGTGGAATATCGAACATACCAGGCTTTTACCGTGCTCTAAAAAAAGTACTTTCTAGTAATAGATTCCTGCTGCTCTTGCTGTTTTGTCACACTAAAACGCTTCAATTCATTATAAGTACAACAATCACCAAATGACTTAGATTTACAAGAAAATAAACCAAACTATCCCCATGTGAATAAGTAACTGCCCCCCAGTTTCATAAATTTTGCCATTCTCTTTTTTTCTTTTGTTTTTTACTGTTTTGCTTGTACATCCTAAATCCTGTTCCAAACATCCCACAGTATGTCAAATGGACTTCAGTTAGAACTTTGACTAGGCTCAAGGGCTCGACGTTTCCCTTTGTACTTCTATACAGGTTCTTTTTGACCTTTGATCCAAAATAAGTCGATACTCACGATGATGTCATGATTTGATAGGGGAGCGGTAACTATCTGATACTGAAGCTGGCTTGATGATCTGAAACATTAAGTTGTGCTAAAATCAGAATCCATAAGGGGCAATTAATTTTCCAGAGGACTGTATTCCCATGCTAGGCTGGAAAAAGCCTTGCTCTGTTGAATGTCTGTTTTTTTTTTTTTTTCAAGGTTATTTTAACAACGCCTGGTGTTGATGATTTCACTCCTGCCAAGCTAGACACTGCCTGTAGGCGTCAGCTTTAGGACCCGCACTGACGTCTAGTCTAACACAGCAAAAAATACCCTGAGCCATCACGGTTGTTTGTGATAATGTAAGAGTTTATTAAATAGCTTTTCCTCCACATTATCAGATGGATATCAATTCTTTGACCTAAAATTGCTTTCTTCATGCACATTAAACGAGCCCAGTTGGAACAGAAAGGCTCATTTATACCATAATGAATGTCTTACTGAAATTGAATGGCACTGATTTTTGCTGATTATGCTTTTGCCTGGAAAATGTTTCTCTGCTTCGCTTTCTGAGCCAATAGCTGTCAGTATAATTCACATGAGTCAGGTGTAACGAGGAGCAAAAAAAGAAAAGGGAAGAAAAAAAGAGGGCTTATGTTCTCTATTTTGTACTAAAGGAAGTGTGGGAGAGGACAATGCTGTGCTGCATGCAGACACAATTTATCAGTTGTCAGTGGGTGTGTGAACAGTTGGGTTTAAGAACAGATTTCAGTGTTGGACGCTTGGCGGAAGTTTGGAGATTTACAAGAAACGGCAGGATACTGTTACAGGACCAGGCCACGTATCTGGACTTTCATAGCAGAGCACAGTGTCAGCTTTGACCTGGAGCTAGTAATCTCAATCGACATTTTCCAGGATTGTCTGCAGGTTATGATTCTTTCCTTTCCTCCATGTTTCTTCGCAGGACTACAATGTGGCTTTCTTTTTTTTTTCAACCATTTTTTTTTTACTGTTATGTCTTAATAAATGAAATCTAAACTTAATAAAAAAAAAAAAAGATTGTGATATAATTGCTCATCAATAAGACCAATAAAAAGGATATTAATGTCCGTTACGGTCAAGTTATGACCCACACATTATTCAGAGGGATGTATCCAGGCATAATAATGGAAAGTTTGTTTGAAGGAGAAAAGGAGCATGAGTATCAGGGGGAAAAGCATAGTTATGTTAAATGGTATAGTTTGATATGTCTGTGGTGTTCTAGCACCATATTCAGATTTTTGGAAGAAACTGCATTTTTTTTATTTTTTTTAATTAGCTGCACTTCAATCTACAAAAATAATAAAAACAAATGCGTCATATCACTTTAAGGGAAATAATCTACTTAATATTTGAGTTTCACTTGTTGAACTGGATTATTGAAACAGCTTCACGTTCGGTGGTTATATAGACTTGATAACCAACCAGTTGTCTGAATAGAAACTGTTAATAATGCATCAGTGTGCTAAGAATAATGCATAAATCGCAATACATTAATTTTAAAGTGTGTGATTATGAAGCCGGCAAATCTTTCCAATGTGTCAGCTTTAGGTTACTCTAATTTAAAAAAAATAATAATAAAAAAAAAAAAAATGTCTGTATAGCACACCTGTGCTTTTGGTTGTAGTTAATATTTCTGCTGCCTTGAAATAATTTGCTACATGCATATTCAACGAACTTTTAATCTATATTTTTAATTAATTATATAACAACTGGTAAAGTTAAGCAGTCTGTGACAAGTTTGAATAGAAACATCGTCTAACCATCAGAGCATAAGGCGGCTGGATGGCTTCTCTGGCTTTTCACCTCAAATCCAAATAACTTCTTCAGTTCAGAACGTGGCTCTTATTTCAATTGCTTACATTTCAATTCGATCATACACGAAAATTAAGTTGAAAATGGAAACTGGAAAAAAAACATTATCTAAGAAAGTGACGTATATTACACTGAGTTATTGACTTTGCAGCAATCTCATATTTAGCAGCAGTGGAATGGAATAACTCCTTAATATTGCAGCATTTTCTGATTTTCTGATTTTCTGATCCAGATGTCTGAATGACGACTTTTTTTTTCTGATCATGAACAACACTTTCAGTCCAATTTTGTGCTTTGTTTTTTTTTTTTTTGTTTTTTTTTTACACCAGAACCAAACACAAAGTTGAGTTAAATTATAGTGTTCAAAAACACATTTCCTTTTACAAACAGCGACACAACTTATTCATTTAAATACCAAAAGCACAAAACGCTTCCTTCTGTGCTCTGTAGAAATTTGATGACATTTTGAAAGAACACCCTAAACAAGCAAAAGGAAAACACCTCAGATGTTTGCACCCTATGGCTGCAATCTTTCACTTGCTTTAAGATATAATTTGAACTTCACAGCTACACTTTTCCCTCTGCAGAACAATATACTCCCCAGGAACAATTTTTCCATCCTAACTCTGTCGGATGTGACACTGCCTGTGCAGGTCTTGTATTATAGTGTAAATACAGGTTTATTTATTTCTCATTTGTTTCTGGAACTGTTAATAGATTCTTATTTAGCCAGAGTGGAATAAGATAAAAAAGAAAATACATCCTGCTAACATTGCCAGGGGGCATATTTGACCTTTCTAAAGCCCTAGAGAGTTTCACTTTTTTTTTTTTATTTACTTTGTTGAGACTTAATAAAATGACAAAAAGAGGGCTGCTTAGTGATCTGTGCAAAGCAAATGGCTAAAAGTCTCAAGTGGACTCTAAAGGCTCGAAGTAACGGTTTAATTCTGTTTCGGTTTCTCTGCGAATTTGTGGCAGTAACAGTGTTTTATTTGTTCATTCTTATTGGGGGGGGGAAGAAAAAGTGTTTGAAACTCAGTCAAGCAACTTGCATGAAGCAATACACAAATTCAGAGTAATCACCAGTCTCAATGAAAGAAGACAGTGTGAAGACAATGACTAATGAGATTATTTAGTGGCTCAGAAGTTACATTTTCATCCCTCTCCTCCCTTGCTTTTCAAGTCGCATTTGTCACACACTGAGCTGATATGACTATTTCCACATTTAGCCCAGCATGACTTGGCCCTTGAATGTTGTCTTGGAAACTAATGAGTGGCCGTCTGCCCACAGGAACCATGGTGGTGCAAGTGGCAGCCACAGATGCAGATGACCCGACTTACGGGAACAGTGCCCGGGTGGTCTACAGCATCATCCACGGGCAGCCGTACTTCTCGGTGGAGCCCAAGACAGGTAGGTGTAATTTCATCCCACCCTCTTGCAGTCAGCACACACAATTACTGTAAATGTCAGACAGTGCGGATAGCTCTGTGTTTGTGAAGTAGGCTCAGCGAAGAAAGTGCTGTATTATGTTGTGTAATGATAAAGAACACAAATCTACCTTCACGGTCATTTATCCACTTTTCACTAACGCCAAATAAAGTACATTTCAACAAATCGCAAGGTCAGTAGAAATTGCTATACTTTGTTCTGTTGTTGCCATTTTGATTGTTAGAGAAACCAACCTGTAGAGCTTTGAGCATTATTAAACATCTGCATCAGACAGCATATGGCTGTTGATTTGAAACAGATATGTATACATAATGTAGGATCTGTCTGTTTTTAAATCTCACACTATTAAGGCAGCTGGGTGCCGCATAAGGTGCCCTTTTGTTCTGCTTGAGCACCCGTCCCCCTGAATGTCTAATTACCACTGAACACTGTAGATATTAGCTTCTGTGTTCGTGCTACAACAGTTTCCACTGTGCATATGTTTGTGAATAAAGGTTTTAGTTGCTGTTTGATCTATTAAGTACCACAGTTATAAGTGTTTTTTGACGGGTCTCAAGTGTTTTAGCTGTTTGTGGACAGTTGTGGTCCACTGTATGTCTTTTGTGTTGTTACAAATAAATGTACATTATAAGATGAAATAAATATAAAAAGCAGTTTTTACATCTTAATTTGGTACATAGAGGGAAAAAACCTAACCAAACCAACCCAGCAAGATGTGAAGATGCAAATACTGTCATTGTTAAATCATAAATTACATCACATTAGCCACATTTGTTTTATAAAGCTGGGTTCAATTTAAATAACAGTGACTCATTTCTGATCAGTGCCAGGTCTACAGAATCACATCAAGTAGAACCTGTCTGACAGCATAAAATTATTAAAATATATTTGTTTTTATGGGCACTTGAAGTCATTTGTGTATTTAGAAAGGGAAGAAGACACAGCCCTGAGGTGACTCTTTGATTGGTAACTATTATTTTCCTGCATAAGCCCTTACTGCTTGTGGCCCACATGGTAAAGGCTTTAGAGCTCCACTTCAAAGATTTCCATTTCTGCTTCACATTCACACATGGATGAAGGGACAGCATTGTGTCCACTTAATGACCTTGCCATCTTTAGCTGAATCCTGATTTGTGTTGTGTATCCTGGAATTGTTTTTTTGTGATTATCGTCTTTATATAAAATAATATAAAATATATTACTACCAGAACAAAAACCAAGTGTGAGCATCGCCAGTCAGTGTTTGCTTTCCCCCGTTTTGTGTGAGTAGTTTTCATAAAATCAGTGTCACCATGAACCAATTGCTTTTGTTTTTGTAATTTATTTTCATTACATTACAATGCATTACAGATAATAACTTAAATGCCAACTGCGGAAGCGCACACTTTACCCTGCAGTTAGACATTGAACATCTGTAGATGTAGCCAGTTTAAATAACACATTGTCATAGTTGTGATAACAGCTGTGAGAGCGGGAAAAAATTATACACTTGCACAGCTTTAAATGAGCTATTGAATGTAAAATCGGGCTTTTGTCTGATGCTGTATTTTGACTGCAAAATTAAGATGCTATTTAAATAATTTAAATACTGCACAGACCTGGAGAACATTTTTATGCTCCCATCATTATTTATAAAAAAAACTAATTGATCAATATCTTGTTTTTCTAAAAAGTGATGTGATTTTTTTCATTGTTAGTTGAAGCAAAAATATTTCTATCAAAGCTTAATAATCCACATATTAAAAAAAAAAATATTGAAGACCTGCCCTTCCTTTTTACTGTAACACATTTCCAGGTTTTTACTGGAAATCTACCTGCCATAAACCCAGCACTCGACCATTCAGCCTGAAGGTTTGCATCCACCAAATTGATCAATATGAAATTGATTCAGCTAACATGTATTGTGATAACCCAATGTTATACAAAGTCTGCTATAAAATAAAGTTCAATCAGTTACTTTCAGAGGCCAAATACTTCCATTAATTGAATCTATTTGATTGTAATTTAACCTCAGTATGAACGCAGCCTCAGACGTTAGAGAACATTAAAGAACAAACAGCAGCATAAAGACAAAAGAAAAGAGCAGGCAGGGAGAAAGTTGTAGAGAAATTTAAGGCTGCCTTTATAAACCTCGCACACAGAAGTATGAAATTGATAATCTGAAAATTTTAAGAGCGTGTTGAAATTCCAGACCTACCAAGACACAGGCTTCCATCCAAAGTAACAGGCGAGGCAATGAAAGCATTAATCAGAGCAGCAGCCAAGAGGCCCATTTAAACTCTGGAGGACTCAGGTTTGAGGATCTATGGGCAAGAAAACCATTAGTTGTGCACTCTAAAATCCGGCCCTCTGTGCCAGAGTGGCAAGAAGAAAGCTGTAGTAGAAAGGAAGGCCTAAAGAAGCATGTTTGCGGTTTGCCACAATCCATTTAGACGACACAGCAAACACTTGAAAGTAGATGGTCAGGCCTGATGAAGCCAAAATCAAACCTTCTTTTGGTTAAACGCCAAACAGTAGGTGTGTTGAAGATGTATAAAACACAGTAAAGCATAGTGGTGATGGAATCGTGCATCTGAACAGCCAAATTCAGATAGTTTCACCTGGAAGAAATGTGCGCATGTGGTACTAAGTTAGATATGCATCAGATAGTTTTCAAAGCGTCTGGAGTCTGAAGGGCCATATCACATTTTATCCGACTCTCACACCATTAACATGAGAGATTAATTTTAATTCTGCACTGAAGAAGCCAGATGCATTACATTCAGACGTAAGCGATGGCTGAAGCCAGCAATGCGAACACTCAGCTTTCTTCTTTCTTCGTTTCCTTCATTCTCTTATGTTTTTGTGACGATACTGTCACCTCCCATTGCTCGACATCTTTATAATCACTTCATAGACGGCTGCGTCTATTATTACTTCTGCGAACAGTGAACTGCTGTGTGACGTCTATGTTCTTATTCTGTGCATGTGGGTAGTTTTGGGGTCGTAAAATGTTCACACAGAAGTCTGATTGCAGCCGCATTTAATTAGCAGTATGAAGAACAACTACACACAGACACACACACACACACACACACGACAAAAACACACACAAAAAAACAGATTCAGCAAAAAATCAGAGTATCAAAACCTGCTGTGAATGCAATCTTTACCACCCAGAGCTACATGCTATAATGGAGAAACTTTAAATTAGTTGTTTCCTCAAGTATTTGTATCTTTAAGTATATTTACTTGTTAGAATGGCCCAGTCTCCACATGTGCAAAACTGACAAACCTCAAAAATTCCCAGCAAGCAATTTCTGCCAAGTCTTCACAATTATGTGTTCCTGGTCTGTCTCCCAAAATTTCAATCAAAGACATAATTCATAATTGCAATCTGACAAAAGTTTGAGATATGAGTGCTTATACTGTATGCAACAAGCTAAAAAAAAAATTGGTGTTGAAAATGTAATTTTAATCCATGCCTAGTTTATTCAATTTAAGATGATACTTTAAATTCTAAAGCCTAAATAAATGGGTTCAAAACATAACTAGCAAGAAGTGTAAAATGGGATAGAAAACATATCTGTTTCAAAACACGAAAAGTCTGTAAAATGGGTTTAGAAAAGCGTGCAGCATAATTTGTGAGGTGGTTTGTTGACTTGTAGGGCGTATTACTCTGAGAAAGTGCAGCTGCAGTCCTTGCTACATCTTCATATTCGGCTCATTAGCCACTGCCCTGCCGAGGCTTTGCAAAACTCATGCAAAGCAGTCTTGCAAGGAAACAGAAAAATAGAGGCCATTCCATAATATTAGGCTTCATCCTCTGCCTCGAAGCAACACGTTCACACGTGTTTTTGCATCTTTATAAATGTAGTTCCAAATCATGGACTTGGAAAAAGCACTGCAATGCAGGGACACTTTTATCTCTCAGACACAGAAATCAGAGGGATGCTTCACAAAACAAACTCTTCCATAACCAATCATTTTCACCGTAAACATTCATTAAGCCATAACACTGGGAAGAAACGGAGCAATTCTGAAATAAAAATAATGTGCATCACAATAAAGAAAATAGCTTTGTGGCGTGTCGGCGTAACGACTTTTGGAGCCAGCGAAAGAGCATGATGGGACAAACATCAAAGTTTAAGATGAGCTGCAAAAAGCCTGCATACAATCACAGGGAATGTTGTTTTTTCCCCCCGTCTTTCAAGAGAACTTCATCTAATGAAGCTTCTTGCTGAACCTTCATTTGCCAAGATATCCATATTAACATATTCTGGTTTGAACAATCAAAGTTTTGATACCCTAAATAAATATTGCTTTTGTTGGTACTCTTTACATCTCTGCAGTTTCTCTGAAAACTTTCCATAAATCTCTGAATATAAGTCAACATCCACGAAGCTGAGAAGTTCATACGTCTGTGGGCTAATTAAAGAGTTAATATGCAGTGATGTCTTTCTCTTCAGGGAAGTCGGCTTAACTCTTTCTTTTTACATGGGTAAAATAAAAATAAAAAAACGACTTAAAGACAGTGGATGATTATTTCTACAGAACACTGTTTGTGTTAAAGGGGAATCATGAACTCTACAGTGTTTGTAGTCAATTTATTTTTCAATTTAAAAAATTCACATATCATTGAGAGATGGATCAGAAAACAGATTCAACACTGAAAACTTGAAAGTTCCCATGTGGCTTTTGCTAAAATATATTTTTAATGCACTTAAGGGTTGTGATTGTGCAGGATTACCTCACTTACGGCTTTTAAATAGCTTCGTATTCTTGCTAACAAAGTTGCAGAACACAATTGTCGTCTTCCAAAAAAGCTAATTTAATCTGGGCATTAAAGGCCCAGAGTTTCTTTCATTATTAGACCCTCAAATTACCTCGTCTCTTCAGACCTACCTGACGTTTCGACAGCATACTTCCGTCTTCGTCAGCGGTGTCACAGCTGTTGCTCTCCGGATTTACACCGAGGCGGCGTAAACCCATCAACAATGACGAACCGACACCGCCTCCTGCTGCTGGAGGACAATTATCATCCCTCCACTGCAATCATCTGGAACAAAGTGATCCAAGCAGGAAATGACTAAATAGGTTCTTGCTGAAGATTTGCTGCGGTACCAGCGCACCATCTTTAAAGGTTCTCTTCGATGCAGTCCAAACTCAACACCAGATCTGAGCCGGTTGTTCTAGCAGACTGAAAGCTGGTGTTTTATGCTCCATCCAGCAATTGCAGATTTTTTTTTTTTTATAAATAAATAAAATATTTATTGTTCACTTTTTTTAATTTGGAGTGGAACCCCACCTCTTCACCTATCCTATCCTTGCAGGGCAGCTGGCACCTACCTCCAACAATCACTGGGGAAGAGCTGTGGTGCATTCTGATTGTGAAGAGGTTTTTATTACAATTAATTCAAAGTGAAAGACATTTTCAGTAAATGAATATAATGGGTAATAACTATTTTTTAAAGCTGCTCCTGTCATCTGCTTGCACTGTTGTTCAACAGCTAATTTGTATTGTTTGTCGTTTAACCCGCAGTAGTTTGGACTCCAGCTGTCTGTGACATTGTGAGCTATTAAACGAAAAAATTGCGGATAACTGCCTTAAGTGATTAAATCCATTAAAATAAATGTGATCCAGCAAAAATGTCCTAAACTGGAGGAGGTCTGATAAAAATTCGATCACTTGCCTCTAGCTGTTCGATGCTCTCTAACAAAGTTGGTGAGAACACTTGCACCCATTGATGACTCTTGAATGAGATTTCATTAGATCAATATCAATTAGAGTGAGAGCAGACATTTACATAAATGATGTTCAAACGGCGTGTCTGCCCCATAAACCTCCTATTATTCTCATATCATGTTTTCTAGACTCTCGGCTCAATGACCAGAGCTCGTACTTTTCACAGCCTCAGCTGAGGAGTTTCATTAAGCTAAGTGGATTCTTTGAATCCCCAAGGTTGATATTTGGAAAGCTTTAATGGGATATAATTACTTGCTTTGAGTGGTCTGTGTTCTTTCACAGTCAAGTGCAATGCTCACCAGGGCTCAGTGTGTATTAAGTACATTTTCATCGGAGCAAGCGCGGTATGAAATGCAAAGGCACAAGAACATGTTCACCTTTCTGTATGGATGAACCGAGCTGACAGCGTGCCAAATAGTTGTTTACTGCCCTTCCTTCTTTAAGGGACACCAAGTAAAACCTTATTATGGGCTTGATGAACAATATTTAGGCTCCTGAGTCGCTAATTTGTTTTGAAAAAATACAAAGTTGTGCATCTAAAGAGTGTCATAAATTACTCATGCCCATTAAGCCTACCTAGAAACAACAATTTCAATGTATTTTACTGGTAATTTTATAGAGCAGACAAAGCAAGCACACAACTGCATTGTACAGTGTTGTATATGCAGACATTATTCATGGTTTAAATTTTCAGAATTACGCTGATGGCAGTCCTCTGCCTTATGAATAGGTTTTGTTATGTATTACATGCAGTGCGAGAAGGAAGTAAAAGAAGCCAAATGGATGATTTGTGATGCTACAGAGCTCTGTGTATCACTTCTGACAAATTACATTTAAATGGTGACTGTAAAACGTTCAACAGTTAATAGAGGAAAGGAAAGGAAAGCATATAAAATCTGAAACTGATTCAGGTACTACGTGTAACAGATTAACAACCCCTCCACCTTTTCTCTGATGGTTCTCGTCCGTTCCTGCAGCTTTAGCTTCGCTTTGCCAGACACAACTATTCCATCTGCTATTGACACCAGCTTGTTCTTGCAGCATGACAGGAGGTTGGTGTCTGTCTTCGGGTGTCGAGCAAAAAGGCGGGATACACCCTGGACAGGCCATCAGTCTTAATAATACGACAAATAAACATACACACACATAGTCACAGTTAAGAAATATTTTTTAAAGATCGATTAACACAACAGTTGTGTTTTTGGACTGTGGGAAAAGATAGGAGTACTCAGACCGAAAGACCCAAGGCCGGGATTCAATTATGTAACTTTTACAAATAGAATTTTTATTGATTTATTTTTTTACATTAAAGCTATCATTGGATTGTGATGCTATAATATGAGATCGATAACCTGTGAAAACAATCAAGCTCCTCTGCCTTCTCCTTCTGCTGTCATCTACTGAAATACACTGCCCATAAGAATCAACCAATCAGAGGCAGGAGGAGGCTCTTAGCGCTGTCAATCAACACGTGTACACGCTCCTCACAACCTCCCCGTTTCTCTCTGCTAGGCTACAGCTGGTTTCTGACAACGGAGCCTTCCATGAATGCTCAGTCTAGTTAGAATGGCGCCATTAGCACATTTAGCAGCGTGTACCAGAGGTTGAGTGGCAGCACTACGACCTTCCTCCTGGTGCTGATTTGTTGTCTTTGATTGAGAGCCATGCATTTTTGCAAACAGTGAGGAACTGGGAGGATCGATCTTTTCACAGATTATCAGTCTCATATTACAACATGGTGACAGTTTAAACAAATTTGTAAAAGTTACATACTTCAGCTTTAATGGATGGAGGGAAGGATGAATGGATCGGAAACATTTAAATTATGTGACAAGGAATAAAGTCTTTATATTCAAATGTTTTTCCGTGCTGAATTAGACTTTTCACTTTCCATAGAAACTCTGCTTTAAACTAACTTTATCCCTTTGTGCCTCCTGCAGGCATTTGTACTTGTGCCTTTAACATTCAAATAATGTATAATAGTCAAAAAAAAATCCCACAAAGTGTGTTTACTTGTTTTATCAGGTTTTTGTACTCACGCTACAGATACACATCCATTTAAGCTTCCAGCATTTTTCTGCCTATTAGCACTTGTTGCAGCAGAGTATGAGGCTCACATCAGCTGTGGGTATTAAAGGCAGTCAGCCAAGAAATTGATAGTGTAATTATTCTTAGTTAGGGGCAAAATACCATGAGCTGATTACAGTTCACTACAACATAACTGCAAACTGTGGCATTAAAAGCAACAACTGAACCGTTTCTAACATTAGTTTAACAGAAAGTTTTATTTATTTTTTTTAAAGAAATTAGGTCTTCAAGGTACTCTTGAAATCATAAATATGACATTAAATTTCACCTTTATTTGTAAAAAAAAAAACAAAAAAAAAACTGTAGTTGCAAAGTCTCCTGAGTGGGTGAGTCAGTATTCAGCTTTTCTAAAGAACCTTTAGAGCTATTATTGCTGTTGTTTGTAGTTTACTGTAAACTGTGTCTTTTTTCCAGAGGTATTCAATACCTCTGCTCATACCGGCTGTTAAATGGCCTGTTTTTTTTGTGTGCGCTTGCTCTTAAGTCTGTAACATCCCGTTGATTCATATATCTTTCAGAATACACCCCGGGGATGAGACACTAGCTGTTAGTCAGCAGCCCAGGATTGAGTGTGTTGCAATCAGTGCTGTGCCTCCATCTTTGTAAGTTTCTAATTAGTCTCATTTGCAGTACAAGCCTAGACCGTGGCCCCTGCTGACTTTGACAAAGTACCGGAGCCGGAATACATTCTAAGCTTTACGCTGCAATTCTGTGCTGGCGATTAACTGGCTGAGGGCTGATGGCTTTAGGAGGAATTCATGTGACCCTGTGTTCAATGGGTAGCATCCTGTCTCTTACACGTTACCCAAGTTCCTAATCCCAAATTGAATCCACAAGGTGCCCTTGGGAAAAGAGCCTAATCCTGAATGGCCTCAACAACTTCCAAGCGGTGCATAATGGAAAATACAGTTATAAGGTGCTTACTTAGGACTGTATTTGGTAATATATATTGGCTGATTACCTGTAGTTCAGTCTGAAGGTGAAGCTGAAATGGTAATACTGCCAAGGACTATGCTCTAATTGATGACAGACCTCAAGGAGGTTTTTGAACAGCTGCCTCCAACGCCACGCACCTCAGCAATATGGTAAAGTCCTTTGGAGACAATTATCCGCGCACATTAGCACTGCTAAGCATGCACACACGCATAAACCTCCAGTAAGCTGCAATAACAAGAGCGGAGTTCAGGTTATGGGAAATGCCAGGTGCCTGAATGAGAGGATTAATTACATCCTGAGGGGAGTATTTAAAGATGTGACAAGGCGACACAAGTATGACATCTGAATATGACAGGCACTCAGGTGGAAGAGGAGCCGTGGCGGACTGAGCCGTGTCTGCCCTCGGACCAAGAATCTAATTAAAACCGAAGCAGGTCACACAAAGGAAAAAGCCATGTCCAATCCTTATGTGGCATACAGCTGTGAATTTTTGACACCGAGGTCAGAAGACGATGAGATTGCTTTAGTTATGGATATTAACGCGTTTCTTTTTTTTTTTTACTTTCCTAAAACATGAATCTCACTATGTATCTTTTTTTTTTTATTTTTGCATTTTTTTTTTATAGTACATGTTGCTTTACACTGCCTGGTTGCTGTGGTTACTGAACTAAATCAAGAACATTATAGCTGAAGGCCAGATATAAATCTGGCTGTCTCCTGCAGTTCAGGCAGGTAATATAGAGCATTGTTTCCCAACGGTGGGGTCTGGACCCCACTCTGGTACACGGAAAACAAGCCAGGGGATGTGAAACGATCCTCAGAAGTCAACTTCTGCCCCAATTGTCTCAAATAGATTTAAAAAGCAGTCACTGATATTGGATGAAAATAGTTTGGTGTTCCTTGTTGCTGCTTTTTTTGTTATGGTTTTGTTTCCTGTGTCTGCTTCCTTTGAATATTTCAATATTTAAGGAAAGGCAGCTTTTTGAAGCAGGATGTGCTGTTGATAGCAGTAGACTGACAGTTCATGCATTTGCACAAAATCACTCAACATACTATTGTTGCTTAAGTGTACATGTAAAGTAGTAGGAAGCGCACAACACCAAAACTAATGTAATAATAGATAGTAATAAAAGGATATTAAGGTTCCTGCACTGACATCATTAAGCAGAAGCCAGTGAGTTTTTGGTATATGGAAACTCAAATGGTTATTAAATAAGTTTTTGTTTATGGTAAGCTGTTTGTGGATTTATTTAAACATTTGACATCTAGCATTGTCTTAATTATATTGATGGAGCTGTACTTTTCTCCCACTCCAAGTAATTGTTTTGTCTTGTAGGAAAAAAAAAGAAGAAATATCTAAAAATGTTTCATGTAACTTAAACATTAGACTTACATTTCTTACAAGCGGGTCTATTTTGGGTTTGTGACCGTTGACCCTTTCGTCCCCATCTGTCCATCCTTGTACTATTTCTCCATGAATTATAATTCCATCCACTTAGTTTGACATCAGCATCTTCATACATCATCTAACTGTTTTTAATTGTAATCGCAGGCATCGCAAAGAGACAGTTATATTTTCCCTCATTCTGATGTTACACTGACTGGAGCTTGTTTTCTTTCACATACTGGCCTTCGTGATGCATGAGTCCGCCACCCCGGCCTTTTCAGCCCTGGTATCATGCGGCTCTTTCAGTCTTGTGGATCCCTGGGTGGCTATAGTAACTCGTGATTAAAGCACGAGGCTTGAATGTCACTCAGTAATAAAGTACCAGAGCTGCAGGTTTTATTCCCTGTTTGTCTGACTGTTTTTTGTGTCTGTTGAAAGAATCTATTCCTTGTAAGTGGACCGCCTGAGGGCTTTGCAAATCACATACTGCACCCTTCATGTTTAAGTGTACATCACCTTCATCAGGAGATCTCATAGCTGCACGCTGAGCCAGAGGGCTCCTCTAAAGCCAGTGCTTTTATTTTCCTCCCGTCACAAGACAAATGTCAAGTATCCAGGCTTTAGGAGGGAGCGCGGCCCACCCGTCTGCCGCCAGTGGTTTGGAGACAGCTAGATGAATGCGAGGCTACAATGCGTCTGGCTCGCACCGGAGGCAAGGAGTCACGGTGCAATGAGGAGGCCGTGCTGCGATAACGACAGAAGGGTTTTAATCATCACCGCTCCCCGGGAATGACACCAGCGCCGCACGGGGTAACAGAGACAGAGAGCAAGGTGGGGTGGGGCGGAGGAGGGCGGCTGGCACCCAGCAGACAAACAAGCAGCTTGTAGCATCCCTGTGTGGATTAGCACTGTTGCTTGGTGTGAAGCGCGTGTTCTTCTGGAAAGCCAGCAGGAGAAACATATTACTCTTTTATTGTGTTTTGCTTTAGAATTTTCTTCGGCATTACGGATTGTCTGGCACCATTAAATATCATGTCTGTTTTTCAGGTTTATTAAGTCGAAATTAAAACTGTGGAGTACCTCACAAAATGTATTTACAGCCCTTGAACCTTTGTACATTTTGTCAGGTTACAGACAGAAACGTAAGTGCATTAACAATTTATGTGATGGAACAACGCAACGTAGTGCCTAACTTTGAAGTAGACAATTCTTCTCAGATGTAGAGACAGAATTTTTTTACTCACTTTTCAAAAATAATAAAAAAAAAATAGCTCAAGCTCAGACAGATTGTATGGAGAGTGTCTGTTAACATCAGTTTTCAAATTTTGCCACATATTTTCAATTTGACCGAAGTCTGAGCTTTGACTTGATCACTGCAACGCATAAATACAGTATGTGTCAATCTAAATCACTCCAGTATAGTCCTGGGTGCTGTATTTAGTTTTCTTTCTGTAAGTTGAATATTTTCCCCAGTATATAGTTTTTAACTGAATTTCCTCCCAGATTTTTCCGTATTGAGCTCCATCTGTCATCCAATAAGCTTTGAGTTGATTTGTTGTTGTCCTGGCTGAACTAACGCTTCCCTAAAGCATCATGGCACCATCCCCATGTTAGATGGAGGGGGGGGTGTAGTGTGTTAATGGTGATGTCATTTTTTTATCATTCCAGTGTAAAGGCTTTTGTCATTTTTTCACTGCACATAGGGTTTCACATTTTGGCAAGAAAGCCCAATTTTCATCTGATCTGAGAAGACGACCTTCTTCTCTTTCCCTACTGACTTCTTTACATAACTTGTGGCAAACAACATCTCTGCTATTTTTTCCCCGAGAGTAGCTTTATATCTTTTTTTAGAAAGGCCCAGTTTAAGTAAAAAAAATTCACCAGCTTGAGCTGTGAATCTCTCCAGCTCCTCCAGAGTTACCATGGGTCTACTGGCTGTTTCTTTGATTTATTCTCTCCCTCACTGGGCTGTTGGATCGGATGGACTTCATGTTGCGGTAGATTTACAGTTATGCCGTACTCTTTCCATTTTCGGATTTGCTTCAAGCTTTGCATTTTGTTTGATAGATTGGACTTGATTTAGTCAGTTTTATTTTAGCACACCTTCCACTTCATATTTCAGCACTACCTTATATTGGTGGATCAAATAAAATTCAAATGATATGCACTGTAGTTGCAATGTGACAAAAATATAAAAATGTTAAAGGGACAATATTACTTTTATGCTTTGGTGGGAACATTTATTTCTCCCATTTCCAGCTCTGCAGACTGAACATATTTTTATTTCCGTAGCTTTTATGATAATCAAAACATTACCCAGCTTCCTCTACATATTTAGTTATCCCGGATGTTTAAAGACGCCGGGGTTTTTTCCAAGTCTAAACATGCATGCCTGATGTTTATGGAGCACAGAACCAGAAAAAAAACAAAGCAAAAAAAACAACTTTTGTTTGCATCTTGCTGATATTTACGGAGCTTTGTGGGATTGAAGTCGGCTATCTGATGGAATTTAGTCACCAGGGGGATCGGTCGATGATGTGAGTCGTGCTCTTTAATTGGCTCACTCTGCATACAGATTTTAAGTATGCATCTACAAATGCAACAGATAAATACAGCAAATGGTTGAATATTAAAGCATTTGCTTAGAATTAAAAAAAAAACCATGTTGTTTAGAGGAGAAAGGCATTTATTTACCTCACAGCCGAATGTTGCACTGTTCATTAAATGCCATGATTTATAAAAAGAAGTGATGATTATTGTTTTATTGACCTGCGTCATCCCAGTGTGAGCTCACAAGCTGTGGCTTTACGGAAAAAGAAGTGAGCAGCTCACTATAATTTAACAAACTGAGCCATTTACTTTGAAAGCCAATACCACTGTCAGGTGGTGGGTCTGTAATGACATTATTAAGGAATAGCAGAGAAAATAAATTAAATACCAACTGGAATTCTTTTTTATTTTTTCACCATGACCAAATGGTCAGAAGGAGGCTTCATTTTCTGGATCGTCTTCCCTCTGTGCAAAAAATTAAATGTGTGAGACTTTTCTCATACCACAGCGTAGTGGGGGGAATGTGGATAGAACCCCCCCAAAAGGAATTAAAACCACAAAAAACACTTGCACTCTTTCAGAATTTTTCTGTTTCTGTTTTTGTCGGTCACACTGAAACAAATATAGCTACTTTATAGTAAAAAGAGTGAGCTCCAATGCCTCCACAGAGATGTAAAAGACTGTTTATTACAGGAGATGCCTCCAACAGTGGCACAACCAGAGCTTCTTCTTTTTCTTCTGGCTTTTCCTTTTAAGGGTTGCCACAGCAGGTCATCTGTTTCTATCTAATCCTATCTTCCACATCTTCTTCTTTCACACCAACCACCCTATGTGGTGACACAACTGGATTTTTTTCTTTTTCTTTTTTTTTTTTGTTTTTAATGTTGAATATCCCCGAATTTAATATTCCTATGGTGATCAGTAAAAATGGAGTGTGGGAAGAAATATAATCTGCAAGAAAAGCAGCATTGCTTCTTTAAGATACTGTGGCTCCCATTTCTCCAAACAGCTGTCACCAGTACATATTATATTAGGGAATCATACAGATATTGTGTTAGTTTCATTTTTTCCCATATTACCAATATGTGTTTTACCTGTGAGGGTTTGGCTACGGCGCTCAATAGTAACCAAAGACGCTAATAACACAATTTAAACTCTGACACTGTAGTTTTCCCGCAGCAGCACGTTGTTTGGACTTACATTCTGTTGATTGACTAACTTTTCTCATTATTTCATATAAAGCCTGCACTAGAGCAATTTGGTTATAGTTTATGTGTGTTTGTGTCATGGTCAGGGTGTGTGAATGGGTTGTGCCCTGCCGTCAGGAATGTGGTATTCTCACCCATCACTGATTTCCTCGTAGGGCACAGATGGTATAACCCAACAATAAAGTATTATTCCCAGATTAACCTGATTATTATGGTTAAACACTGAAGATCATCATCTGGAAAGAGAAGCAGACAGTAATGAGTTAATGCTATCTGCAGAAATCAATACATGGTTTTTATACTGACACATGACATGAAACATTGACTCAATGAAAAACGAAAGCACTTACCAGATATAATATAAGCTCACAACACCCACGGTCACCTCAGTGGTCTGGTTGTTGACTCTCGTCTTGAGTTATCATTTGAAGCAACTGAACCGTGTTTTGCACTCAACCCTCAGGTTTGAGTTATCGTGTTCGTGATTTGACATGTTCTGTAATCATGGGGCAGAATTTGCTTTCCGACAGAGAGGGTTTCTGTGAGTGAGAAAAATCCTACACAGATGTTCAGTGTAGATAGTGCTTACTTTATTCCTTTTCTGTGTTGCAAAAAACATCAACGCATCCATTTATTTTTATTGAAAATATATTGTCAAGGAAACAGTCTGTTAACTGAGTGATTGTTGATTCAGTTTTAATAATATCTTAGCCGCACTACTGTATAAGAAAAGTGCATTTTAAAATGAGATGCTTTGAAGCCAGTGGAAAGGTTGATTCTCATATCTGTTGCATATTTTTACTTATTTCTAAAATATGGTATTTGAAGCCATAAACTTTCAAGGAAAACTGGCAACCGTTTTTTTTTTTTTCTTTTCTTTTCAGAGTTTCCAGTCACTTTCATCTGAAAAAACAACAACAAAGAAATTAGCGGTAATTGCTCTGAAAACAGGAATCAAACTTATGAGTAATATTGAAGAGCGAACGCTGCTAAATAAAGCTCATATACCACAGAGAAAAAGACACAAAGAAAATACTTTTGCATCCTTTTAGTAAAGAATGAAACATACAGAGATAAAATACCAAGGTAGCATGTGTTGAAGTAAAAAATACTTAATTCAAAGGCCTCGTTTTAATGGCTCATCAATTAAAGATGGCATGATGTAGCACAGCTGCTTCTTCTGTCAACTGCATTAATATTAGCTGCTTTCGTATCTAATGATTGCTAGCAGATTATCTTAAAAGGTGTGCCAACTATTCCCTGATTGCATAATTTTCCTTTATGTATCCTCCCTTGTTTCAGAAATCTTCCCACTTTTTGATCCTTTGTCAGCAGGCTGCATTTCAGGGATCTGAGCATCCTTAAACATTTCTGTCACATGTAGACATATTTCCTCTGTCTTTATTTTTTGTGCCACGCTTAATCAGATCATGAAATAAATTGTTGTTGTATGTCAGATAAAGACAGCCTGGGTAAATACAATAAAAGTCTGTTTCATGCTGTGATTTTATGTACTAAGGGGGAAAAAAAAAAGATTTTCAAAACAACCCAGTTCTATGGAACAAAGTAATTGCAACAAACTAACTAGACCCTAGTCTAATTACATGTTGCCCCCCTTGGTCAGAACAACTGCCAAATAAGCAGTTGTGAAAACTATTAATGAGTCTTTCACCTTGTTGTGATTGAATTTTTTCTAAGTCTTCTTTGCAGAATTATTCAGTTCAGTCACAATGGAGCGATGGTGCAGGATAAAGTCATGCCATAGCAGCTCAGTTGCATTTGAATATGGACAGTGACTAATACCGCTCCAAAATTGATCTTTTTTTCTTTTCTTCATATTTGCCGCTCATAGGTTGACTTGCTGGCCTGTATGGGTCATATTCTGATCATAAGCTGATGTTCAGGCATTCTCGTTAGGATGTGCTTGAATATGTGAACAAACAGCCTCTTCAGCAGTTACCTTATATGGCTTACCCTCCTTGTGAATGGTGTTGGTGACTGTCTTCTGGACATCTGTCCAGTCAGCAGTCTTCCCCATGAACGTGTACCCGACTGACCCGGAGTGAGAGTCCATTTAAAGGCTCAGGAAACCTTTGAGTCAATTAGCTGATTATAGAGGGACACCATTCGATTCCAGTAATGACCTTTTCAAGAGTATTCTAATTTTCTGAGACAGAATTTTGGGTTCTCATGATCTGTAAACAATTATCATCAACAAACAAGAAACAAAGGCTAAAAATACATTATTTTATGTGGCTATTCCATATAATAAAGTTTCATTTTCTGAGATCACTGGCAAAAAATATTCCACTTACATTGAATATAATCTTTTTTTAGACATACTACTACTATGTACAGCAGGGCTGACTGCCTGAAGGGAAAAAAAAATGAGTGAGCAGAGATTAGAGTTTGGGTCAAGTGTGAATGGGCAAGTGGGAAAGAATGACAAGGAAGAAGAAGAAAGATAAATTAATATTCCTTAACATGATGCTTTAAAGTCAGATCAGTGTTTGTGGAAACAGAAATTTCAAAATGAAGAGTATCAGTCCAGCGATACGCACAGCAGCTCAGGAGGCGTAAGCCGAAAATACTGGTATCAAGGGAAATCCCACTTTGCAGTTGGAAACCCACCAGTGTGTGGAAGAAGACGGAGGCGTGTTGTGGTATATCTGTTTCAGGAAAGTTGTGCTCCGAGTCGTTGTGGTGCTGACTGATCAGATGTGTCTGTACCCATCAGATCAGTGTTGTCTCGCTGCGTGGAAGCTGTCCGTTTTGGCTTTTTTATCCAGTGCCATCCATCAGAGAAAGATTACGTTATTATGCTGTTCCTGCATGGGTCACAGTCTGCTGACTGCTTTCAGATTCGAATAACCATAACGCTAGAAATAAATATTGCCGTCTCATTTTATATAAAAAAATTAATACTTGTGACTCAGTCTGAACATTTATTTTATGAAGTATTTCAGAGAGAAAACAGCAGAAAAGGAAAAAGGAAGCTGAACAGACAACAAAGAAACTCATTGAAATCTGTCTGTCTGGAAAGATTTACAAAGACAGTTGTAGTCCTTTTGGACTCCAGAAAACCACTGCAAAGTCATTATCCACAAATGGAGAAAACATGGAACAGTAATGAGCCTTCCCAAATTGCTCTTAAGAATTCATCGGTGACTGAACCAGGGATCTCAAAAGAACCCAAAACAACTTCTAAAGCACTACAGGCCTCATTTACGCCAGATAACTTCAGTGTTAATGATTAAATAATAAAAAATTAGGAAAATTATTGTGAAAGTGCATGCCAGGCCACACACAGAATAAAATTCTTGTGGGGTCTAAATGGCCCGTCTCTTAAGACTTCCTGGGTGGGTTAAACCTGCTGTTCATGGCAAAAAACCCTGGACCAAAATTTCCTTACGAAGATTTAAAAGATTCACTATCAGTTCCTGCATGACCAATTATTAGGTTTAGATTGAATAGCTTTTGTTCTCCCTTGAAATGCTCCTTTTATAAAGCGCATTTTGTAATTAATAAATTACGGAAATACCAAAAACACATCACACAGCATGATAGCAGCAAAAGTGTGATGATATTGATTAATTTCATTGTATGCCATGCAGTCTCTCTCTCTGCACAGAAAAAGATATGCTTACCTCAGCAGCTTTTAAGAAGGAACTGTGATAGGTGGCATTATTTAAAACAAACATGAAATCACTCAGGTGGTCACTTTCTGTCGTTGATGTAAACTACTGTTTGGATTGTTTTACACTTTAAAACTCCACAATTGTGCCCAGTCCCAGTGTAAAATGAAGGTTTCTCATTTTTTCATTGGATGTAACTCGAGCCCAACACTGATTGAGTTGTTCTTAGACTGCCAGTGTATATTAAAATGCAGCTTCTGCGGCAGGAGGAATTTGAATCTTCTTGTGGAAAACTTTATAAGAGCCACATTGGGTTAAAAGTGTCAGTATGCACACTTTAAACATGAAGCTTTGAGTGAAAAATACATGTAACTTGTAATATATGGGAACCTGAGCATATCTGCTTTAGCATTCACATACGCTTTTATTAAATTGGATCCCATGCAATGTTTTATGTAATTTCAAGGATTAGACTTAGAAATTCATTAGGTTCCAGCTCTGAGAACGAGGCCCTATTTCCATCTCCTATATCAGACTGCGAATTTGATAAAGTATGAAAATATGATTCATTTATTCAAGAACTGTGCGCTGCGGCTTTATGTGGTTCTTAATGAGTAATCTTCCATACTCTGTGGGAATCTTTAATAAGTGCCATTTAATGAATGAAACACGTTGTGTGGCAAATCATTAACTTTGAAAGCACCCCTGATTGCTTTTGAAGGATTACAACGCTTTTCTTTGATTTAAATGGGTTGCGTTCATTTTTCTGGAATTATCTTTGTATTTAAGGGATAAACTCTAGATTAGAAAAGTGCCATAAATAAAAAAAAACAAATATTTTCTTCTTTAGTCATTTGAAATGTTTACCTCTGTGCTGCGGTAGCTGGCATTTGGAGGGGTTCAGGTGAAACCAGACAAATGGCAGTTATTTGATGCCAGCGTTGTCACATCTCTTATCTTTTTTCGATAGAGATCAATCATGACAGCGGGAACAGACAGATGATTCCTCCCCTGGCGGCCAAATTGTCCCCTTGCATGTGCTCACTTTTGTGACAGTGTCTGAACATTTGCCTCATCATACATCAAACCACTAAACCGTTTGGATTGACAGCACTTTTCAAGCGGAGAACACACACACCAATCACGGCAACAGAGGCAACAGCCGACGCAGACTTTCACTTTGACTTGGAGAATCCTCAGAATTGCCTACTGAAGGATTGATGTAAACCGTCTTTAGCAGTGTGAAATGATATCTTCAGATCAGTTAGACGTTCAAGGACTTGAGTGGTGCAGTTGCCAAAAGGATTAACAGGTGGGAAAATGTCAGTACATTTTACATTTAATACTAGTTAAGTGATTAAATGTACTTTAAATCATCTGTTTTTCATCGTCAGAGTTAAAATTAAAGTAAAATGTACTGTGTTGTGAAAAAGTAATTGCCCTTCACTGATTTATTGTGTTTTTGTTTTGTTGTCTTGCCTAAATATTTCAGGTCCTCAAACCAATTCAAGTACTAGCCTAGTCATTCAGACCAATATCAGACAAAGGTATCCAAACTAATGAACCCATAAGTAAACACAAATAATATACAAGCTTATAGTCCTCTCATCTGTAATGGAGGGTTGAACCCTTTTAGTTTCACATCTTTTTACACCACGCTTTTCTTCCACTCAACTTTCCGTTAATATGCTAGGATGCAGCACTTAGTGATTAGTTTTTGTAGCTAATCTTCATTGTGTAAGGTGTAAATGACTGTTGGACAGCTGACACAGGAAAGAATGAGCTGAGCAGCGTTTCTGAAAGAAAAAAAAATGATATTGATCTTAAATAATATTCTATTATACAAAATGAACAAACTTGCAATAATACTATGTAAGCTATGTACAAGTTTCCTATTTTAATAAATGGAATATTTTGATGATGTTCAAATTGATTATAACTCACTTTAAATGTTCCATAAAGGATGGATCCCTCACTAATCATAGAAGAATACCGAGATGAGATTTGAGAAAAACAAAAGTTTGCCACTCTTATCATCACCATCTTCTCTCTCTCTCTCTCTCTCTCTCTCTCTCTCTCTCTCTCTCTCTCTCTCTCTCTCTCACTCACTTTGCAGGTGTCATAAGGACAGCTTTACCCAACATGGACCGGGAGACGAAAGACCAGTATGTGCTGGTCATTCAGGCCAAAGACATGGTGGGCCAAATGGGCGGCCTCTCCGGCACCACCTCTGTCACGGTCACTCTCACCGATGTCAACGACAACCCACCTCGGTTCGCTCACAGTAAGAGACCTCTTTCTGACTGCCTCCACAGAGCTGATTGAGTTTTTACATGTTCAGCAGCTACTTAGCAATCAGACTAAAACCTCCACATCTTTTTCTTCTTTTTTTTTTTCCCACTGGTTTTGATCTCTAGGTTGAATGCAGCTCTTAAGATGTACTATCACTGCAAGACCACTTGAACTAAGAGAAGCGAATAAGGGCACTCGATCAACATAGTAAAAATAACTGGGATTTTTTTTTTCACACGGATGAAAGAAACCGCTTTAAAAATGACTTTTTTCTATATTACTTTTTAATAAAGAAAAGCAGCAAGTCTTTTCCTGTCAGTTTTGGTTGAACGAAGTTTCACAGAAAATGAATGACGTTGATTTTTCAAAATTAATACCTCTCCTCACACTTTGCCATGTTACAGTAAACCTTCAGTCTGAGAGCAAAGTGTTCTGTTAGGAACATGCGGAATAATCAAATCGCTGACGTATAACTTCTTATTAATAAAAATAATGATGGAGCTGATTATATGTGAAAAGAAGAATCTTAAACTCTATTCTGGATTTAACAAGGAGTCAATGAAAATAAGCTAAAGTAGGAGAAATACGATCTGTCTTTTTAACTTTAATTTTGTAGAACTTAATTTAACAGGGATTAGGGCTTCTCTTCAAGCTTTGGACATGTAGACTAAAATTTTTGCCAGTTGATTGCGAAAAGGATCTTTCGTAGTTAAATTGAATGTAAATGCATCTATAGATATCAATCAACAGATTTTCAATTAGCTGTATGTCTGGACTTTGACTAGGTCATTCTAACTCATGGATATGTCTCGGTTTTGGCAGAAGGCCGTCTCTTGGTGTAGTTGGAGTTGAACTGTACTTGAACTGCTTTCAGATGATGAACTGAATTCTGCTGTGTAAGATCTCCAAAGATTGGGATGTTGTTTAAGAATTTAACCTCACAATGAATCGCTCAAGAACTGATGCTCTCTAACAAACCTTTAAGCCATTTGCTGGTCCGGCTGGAGCGCAGCCACCACTGGACTGCCGTGAAACCGTATACAAAAAGATTTGTATCACTCTGTGAACTCTAATGGAAAATGGTTCCTCTGGATTTTATTTAAGAGTTTAAGATTGCAAAAACTGAGAAAATTAAACAGTTATGAATAGCTGAAAACCTGAAAATTACAACCGTACGTTTATATTTTCAGCAAGAACTTGGACTTTTCCTAAAAAAATTAAGAAAACAGTCTGTCTATAAACGCTGCACCTCCCAGCTTCATTCTTCATCAAAGACAGCCATTCCTTTTGCATTGGACACCAAGATCAATCAGGTTTCTCTTTTTTTTTTTCCTTTTTCTTTCATTTTGTCAGCCTTTTGCACAGGCTGCTAATGGCTTCCAGGAAAAGCTTTACGATTCAAAGGCATGCAGTGCTTCTCATGATAATCCCGAAGCACCGGCAATCGGTTTACTGGTGATAGCCCGACCGCTGGTCCGGCTGGAGCACAGTCACCACTGGACTGCCGTGAAGCCGAGTCAATTTGCCGGTCCCCGGGGTGAAAGAGAGATTCAAGTTTGCGCGACAAGTCATCAGTGTCGTTTTAACCCAGCGCTGTCACACTGAGAAGAAAGAGACTTTAGAAGAATTCTGGGGGGTTTTGCTCCTGCTGTTGTGCTCACAGGGTCATGGGTCAGAATCGATATGCCATTACAGGGCTTCAGAGCAGATTGAATCCAGGAGCACTGCTTAGCTGATGCTATGTGGGGAAAAGGCTCGGGACGGGGAAGAGTAGGAGGTGGGTGCAAGGGTAATAGGATGGGAGAAAAGTATTTTTGGGGGGCTTTTAAAGAGCTGCTATTCCATGGCAAATTAAAAAGCCATTATAAAGATTACATGGTGGCAAACAATGTCAGGCAGATTAGCATTTAGACTGTGGCTGAGGGAGACACTGAGGAACACAGAAAGGTCTGGTAATGAGCTCTGGCTTGGTGATTGGGGAGATTATGATTATGAATATGATTCCCTTCTTTATTCTTGTAGGAGTACTTTAAATTCAGGGAGTCAAACAATAGCGTGGAGAACACAATGGAGAGTTTTTTTGGAGTAATAGAATCCTTGAGTGGACATTTCATCCAGTGAAATGTAACAAAGGGATTTAAACGCGACTCCTGTTGTTCCTTTCTTCTGGCCTGGACAGCCTCAAAGTGCAGAAATTTTTCATCTGGCTTCATCCACTCTCCTAAAAGTAAAACTTGTGGAGTCTCGCAGTTCAAATGGGATATATTTTATTTATTTATTTATTTATTTATTTATTTATTTATTTATTTATTTATTTTTTGCCTTCTTTGCTGTCTTTTCTACAAAATTCTACCATTTACTTCAAGGCTTTCTTAGCCTCTTTATTATAAACAAATGAATTCACTTCAGGTAAATTGTATTTTTGTTTCTCTCCTCTTCTCTGTGTTCCCAAAAACAGTAAACATGTAAACAAATCATCAAATCATTCAGATCTTAAAGTCCTGAAAAAGTTATGAAGGTTTGGCTTTTTTTTCTAATTTCCTGTGGTTCCAAGCTGTGCTGCATTGCCAGTGCTAATATTTTTAGAAAAATGTAGAGATTCAGTTCCAGCTATATTTTTTTTTTCCTTCTCTGCCTGAAAACAGTCAAACTGACCCAGTGGTTCACAGTTTTAGGAGCTACAGTGGATTTTTGTATCTGCTACTGCAGTGCAATGCTAATATTTATGAGTACTAAAACTATTTACCTACTCAAATTGGAGATTCAAGCTTTTATA
>NW_006800123.1:978848-979829 GCF_000485575.1 Poecilia formosa | reverse complement strand
TTAAGTTTTTTTAATGCCATTTGTCAGATTATTATTACTATTATTATTATTGTTCAAAACTAATTTATTGATAAGAATCAACTGGCCCAAATGATAATTAGTAACAGAAATAATTGTCAACAGAGGGCAATTCAAAGTTTCTAAAATAATATCCATGATTCCTTACAAAGCTGAAATGCAATGAAAACAAACTAAGAACAACGACTGAAGTACACAGGTATGAAATGTTTGTTTGGAAGCAGAAGGGACCAAATAGCATTGCATAAGTATGAAGGCGGGTTATTCTCTAATCAATCAACAGACCATAAACAATTTTCTAAAATTTATCAAAGCCGGGACGGCCTCTATGAGGAGAAATTTTAAATTTTGCCACATTCATTCTTTTAAAAGTGAAACTTCTTGAACACTGTGAACTAAAGTCGGTCTTGCTATTTTAATAGCATAATTTCCCTTTTTTTCTTCCTTGCTGACTTTACCACAAATTGGACTGAAAACCGAGATTGATGTGTCACTGCCCCTGCTTGTTATAACGCAAGCGTGCTGGTTACAAAAAAATAAGCACATCCATTACAAACAGCCACTCCTGTCCTTCCCTTTGCAGAAAGCTATCAGTACACAGTGCTGGAGTCGCTACCAGTGCAATCTGTGGTGGCCAGAATCAAAGCGGCAGACGCTGATATCGGCTCCAACGCGGAAATGGACTACAGGATCATGGACGGTGACGGGCCCGGGATGTTCAATATAACAACAGACAAGGACACACAAGAGGGGGTTATTATCCTGCAAAAGGTAGAGTTTGGAAAATAGACATATTTTCACAAAATAAAAAACTGTCAGTTTTCTATGTATGGCCGTAGCAGATACATAGCTTTTAGAAGTTTTTTTGTTTTTTTTGGACAAAAAAATTCCCTTCTCACCCTCCGCGGGTGGTCTCTTTCATCCTCTGAGCTCGGGTCCTCTACCAGAGGCCTGGGAGCTTGA
>NW_006800123.1:971967-978838 GCF_000485575.1 Poecilia formosa | reverse complement strand
CAGTATGAGATTCCCAGAGTATGATATTAAGTAAAAATACCACATTTTTGTGAGATGGGGATTACACAAAAGTTGCTAAACAATGTTTTAAGTGTGAATTGTATGAGTTTAAAATAAGCAACTAACATTTTTATTAAAATAGTCAATTTTTTAAAAAAATGAAAGAAAAATTACCACAAATGCCAATACGTTTTGGAAAATATGTTGTGAACTAGAGAGACAATAGTGGACATTTTTGAAAGTTTGCGTGTGTTTGTGTGTGTGCCCCATTAATTAAAAAAAACAGCAGTTTAGAAAAAAAAAGTACAGTAGTTAAACATGGTGGTGGTAGTTTGATGGTCTGGGTTGTTAAATTAAATAGTCTAGGATCTTTCTGCCTGTCTGACAAGAAGCGGCAAGAAGACATATATGGCCTCTATATTGAAATAATTGTGATCAAATAAGTAATGCATTATTAATTGAAAAGGAGTTCTTGCATTTGAGCTCAATAAATTGTAATAAAAACAATGACTAAACATTTTAGGATCCTAAAAGGTGATGATTATTATCCTTTTACATTTTAGGTCTCTAAATGGATTACTTTATCCAGTAAATTTTTCTACATTCACTTTATTTGTTCTTATTTTGATGAATAACGATGGACAACAATCATCCTCAGCCTATTACTGTTAGGTTTCCAGTCATGGAGCACAGAGTATTTTAACACTAATATTTAACACCATATGTTTCACCTCACTGTAGTAGGATTTTTTTGTTTTTTTTTTGTTTATAACAAAATGTTTTTTTTTTTCTGTTTCTGTTTAGTAATATATAAATAGTACAGTACATCATAACTTCATGGGTCAGATCCCCAGGTTTCAGTCTTGAAACGGCCTCGTGGATGTGACAGCTCATTGCTGCCTCTCCTTGGTCAGAGAGCTAGAACCATTGCTGCCCACAAGCAGTTCTTGTCAGACTGGCCAATTTGATCCTTTGTTTGTTTCATACCAAAACTCAGACAAATACCAGGCAGAAGTGAGTCTCTGACAATGAAACTGTCAAATCCGCGTGCTCAGTATATTACATTTTGCACAGAGAGTTTAATAAGCCAGACAAACTGTTTCAAAAGCATTTATCTTTGTTCGCTTTCATCCACCCTGTGTGCCTTTCTTTATAATCATCTTTGGTTCATTTGTGGGACAAAGTCGCTACGATTTATCATCAAATCACTTTGTCTGACAGTGTGTTAAATTTTAGGAGTGCTGGAGACCACAACCTTAGTTGTGATCAATATCACCAGATTGGGTAAATGAATATAAACGTATCTGCACACAAGCTGCTCATTTATCCTTGACAGAAAATGGTGATATTTTATGTTTGTACAGCAAAGAACAGTGTTAAAAAACATTTCAAGGCACTTTTCTTGTTTGACAACCAAATTAAAGCTGCTGTAGGTAATTTTGATTAAAAATTTTTTTTTTTACATATTTGCTAAACTTGTCACTATGTCATGCCTGTAGAATGTGAGACAAACAAAACAGTAGAAAGAAAAAAAGCCTCTCTGGCTCCTTCCGGTGGTCCTTCTGCCATCTGCAGAAATACGTCTCTCCCAATTAGAGAAAGAAGGAATGTCTTAGCACTGTCAATCATTCTCATGTACATGCAGCTCACGCCCTTATCTGCCTCATATTCTACTGTCAGGACATAGTGACAGTTTCAACAAGTATAAAACACATTTTTATAAAAGGTAGCTACTGCATTCTTAATTCAGACTCAAGAAAATTTCTGATCTGTGGGAAACTTCCAGGTCTCAATGAGTATTCAAAAAGAAAACAATATGGAAAAAATATATAAACATCCAGGATTTAATCCTTAAAAAGTAGATCCATCCATCCATCCGTCTGTCTGTCTGTCTGTTATCCATCCTTCCAGGAGTCATTCTCTATTTTTTATTACATTTTTCATCCAGTTAGAGAATGTTGCGGGTTTAATATTTAACACCTTAATTTTTTTCCCCATAAGCTTAACATGTCATATATATTTACTTAAGCAAAATTTGCCCAAAATGGGCTAAAATATCTGAAAATGTGGAAAGACATGGAATTTTTACAATAAAGATGTGTAGAAACCTTGATGTGACCCATTTTCTGTTATTTTTCTTTTGTCCCTTTTTTTCCTCGCAGCCTCTAGATTTCGAGACGAGAAGCGGCTTCGCTCTAAGAATCGAGGCCACAAACAGGAACATTGACTCCAATTTCTTGAGCCTCGGACCATTTAGCGACATAACTTCAGTGAAGGTTGCCGTGGCAGATGTGAACGAGCCGCCCATCTTTTCGACGCCGCTTTCCAAACTGAATGTTTCTGAGGATGCCAGAGTGGGCACCTCGATCGGTCGAGTCTCTGCCCACGATCCAGATAACTCCAACAGCGGCATCAGGTACAAACGCCGTGCTTCTCCGCTGCGCCACGCAACAATAGGCCAGAAATCTGATTGGAAACAAAAAAACCCCAGACACTGCTCTTCCTTTCAACTTTAAGTTATGCAATTAGTTTACAGAGTTTTGCGTAGAGGAAAAGAAAAAAAAAGTAAACAGCACCCCAAATATGCAAACAAATTGCTTCTCAACATTATCTACAAACACAGACTCCACAGAGCCTTGAAAGTCCCCAATCTGGCTGTCACAAAGACAGCAGCAGATGGTGGGCGGGCCAAGGAGTGCTGCATTTGCAAATATAAAATGCCATCTTGAACAAGAGAAGGGCATTCCTGCAGGAGGGTCAAGGCCCGACACTTGCGCAGTGGCATTTACGACTCCAAACAAGCACTCACATTGTCAATCTTTGCAGTGTCACTCTCGAGATGCCCCCCTTCTGCTCTAATTGAATGAATATTGTATGGTATTCATGCTTGGTCTGTTAGGATTGTTAGTAATCTTAATCAGAAAATCTAATTACTGCTCCATTGTAGCTGTAAATTGCCTTTTTTTGCCCCCGTGACTGTTATCAGAATCAGCAATATATTTCTCTACATCTGTTGAAATTAAAATTACTGTGGAACTAATGCCACCACAAGAGTGGAATTACACTGCAATAATATCCCTTGGATGTAGGCTAATTGAAACTGTAATTTTCTTTTAGTATTGAAAGGACTCAGTAAGTGTTGTGTGTTGAGGGACCGTCTTCACTTTTATCAAACTTTAATAGACCTTTGTGTCATCCTATAAGTTCCAGAAAAAGGTGACATTATCTGTGACATTTAGAGAGCAATTGGGAAGAAAAAAAAATATTTCATGAAGTTTAAAATCAATACAAGGAGGTAAGTATGGAGCTTATTATTTTAATTTCGCACAAACAGATGAAAAAGGACAGAACAATGTTTTCCTTCAGGTAAAAGAAACTACTATACTTTAATGTCAAATCAATACAAGTTAATCTCATTTTTTAGCAGTGTATCACGTGTAATATAGATGCGTTTCTGTGCCTAGGTACTCCATTGACAGGAACACCGACTTGGAGCGTTTTTTCAACGTTGACGCTTTGAGCGGGATCATCAGCACAGCCAAGTCTCTGGACCGAGAAGCCAACTCCGTCCACAATCTCACCATTTTAGCCATCGAGAGCTGTAAGTCGACCGCAACGAGATAGTGAGAAATACAGCATATTTGTTCAAATTCTCCACCGTTAGTCAAATCATTAAGTAACTGCTGTTAAGTAATAGTATTTTTCAAGTAATTGTTCTTGCAGTTATGGCTGAATCTGTGGGAGGGCCCTTCCAGAAAGGGACAGGAAATAAAAAGGTTAATCAGAAAATTCAGTTCCACTGAGTTACAAGTGCAGAATTTCATTCAACTTTTATTTATAGTAAAGATTAGTTATTACTATAATTGAGGTATAGGATTGAATAAAAATCACAAAACGAATGAATGCGCACGTTTTAGAAATAGCTCAATGTATTTTAAAACAGTATGAAAAATTGACCTGTATATGTTTCTTTTTTTAAATAAAAAAATAAATGTAAGACTTTTTAAGACATTGCAAAACCATTTAATACAGTGACTGCTATAAAGACAGCTTTGATTGTAGTTTAAAAACAATACAGAGGCAGGTAGTTTATTGTTTCAATGCTAAAAAAAAGTTTTCTATCCAAGGACAATGTGTCTCATTGTGGGTGACATGGGATTTGAGAAGACAGAGCAGATACACACACAAAAAAAAAAAAACAAAAAAAAAACAGAGAATCACTGTAGTTTGTGTAGTTTCCATGTAATGAAACAATAAAATCAGTTGAAGCAGTATCTCCTTCAGCACCCGCAGTACAGGGAGAAACACAGCTAAACATAGAAGCTTTGAGCTGGTAGTAAAATCAATGATATGAAGAACAGAGTACACACAGTCAGAGCAACAGCTTCTTCTGTTGGTTTGTGTAGTACAGAGAACATCATTGTTCTCTCTGGCAGACTCCAGTCTGACCTTTAAAAGAAAGCAAAGTTTCCTAAACACACGCCTCATATCAAAGCTAAAATTGCGCGGCGTCTTTCTCATGGTAGAGGGATTCACCTCCATGGCAACAAGTGAGCCAAGTAGGTCATGTGATTTAGGGTTTTTGAAGACTTCATTTAGTGCCATACAGTCTGCTTTTAGGTTAGGCCATTTTCCATGTGATGGAGTAGCTGATTTTAAAAATCTTTAGAGAACTCTTTACCACACTGACAAGCTGCAACAAGCTTTTTTCTAAAGCCCTCAAACAGCTGTTTCATTCTCACCGCAGTTCAACCGTCAAGATCACAGCAAGCTGAATGTGTGGGATTTGAACAGGCCAAACAAAATGCCGAGTAGCCATGATCTCATTATGTGCACCACATTCATATGAGATACACCTGCGTGTGGTTCTGGGCTTCTAGGCGTGTGGAGCTATCCAAATTCATTCTGCTTCAGAAAAAAATACCCTTTTTTTTTGCATTTTAAACTGAAGGTATTATCCAGACTTTTTTTTTTTGTCTTATTTTCTTGACAATTTATAATCACTGTTCATAAATATGTAAGAAAAACACATATGTTGTTGTAGAGTGTTGTATTTTTCTCACACGACTATATTTTTTAAAATATCAAAATATCAGCTTTAGGGTAACTTTAATGCTAACAGAAAAATGGCAGCAGTGAATTGCCCTGTCTTTTTTTTCTTCATATTTTCCTACCTCTCTTGAAGAGAGTCTCTTCAAATGTGCCTGTCAATTTATTACACCATGTACTTACTTAAGATTCTGTCCATTTTCTCTTTCTACAAAAATGCCCCCCAGGGTTTAGAGAAGTGTCATTTAGCCTGTCAGTAAAAAATTGTCGCTCCTCTCAGACTTCCTAATGCCCATTAGTCTGCAGTACAGGGGAAATTACAGCACATAGTCACGGGGTTGACGCACGGCTGTCAGGGAATGTTAATTTACACGCAGGACGGTCACTCTGACCTCCATGTCTCCCTGAGCCGTGGGGACGAGATGCTGACTAAGGGCAGACCGTCTCACCCACGGGTGAACAATGTTAATGCGATGTGAAGAAGTGCCGCATGCCTTTTTTTTTTTTTTTGTTCATCTGTCAATGCTACAAGGACGTGAACACCTTTTTTTTCCCCCCCTCTTTGCTTTGCAGTCCCATCATTTTACTGACATTACGCTAACACAGTGGCCAACTATCATCAGCACGCAACCCACTGAGCACTTCAGACAGCTGCGTCACACCAGTATAAGTTAAAGAAGACTAGCAGCCTGTCAGCACTGCACTTCTTCTGTTTTCCTATCTTAAAAGTGACTGTTGTATAAAGACTGTTCGGTTTATTTATTTTTTATTTTTTTTATATTTTCCAAACCTTTTATGCTTCCCCTCTTCAAAGCTGTTTTTCTTATTTACGTCTCATGGCACACAGATGTACTTCTTGGTTGATTTCAGAAGTGTCGCCTGATATAGCACAAGAGAGAAGGCAGGATATAATAATAGCCATATGAAATGTCACAACAGTCCCTCATGCGTGAGGTACTGACTTCTGACACACAGTGATACTCACGCGCCGTTTTCAGCTCAAAAACATCTTTGATTTGGAGGATTGCCGCTGATATTCCCTGCCCTCTGCTGCCTTCTGACATTATTAATAGTAAATGCGTTCTATGTAGCTAAAAAAGAGAGCAAGTATGCTTCAGTGGAGGCTTGCTGGGCACTCGAGCCGGAGTCACTCACATTTCATCCGCCCTGCGCTCCGTCCAGTCCACGCCAATGACAACAAGTCTGTGGCCCGAGGCTCTGCGCGCCCTTTTTATCACCATCAAATGAGTCGCCCCGAATGTCAGCCCATCATCGCTGGCCGGCATCATGGCGACGCCACACTAAATCATCGTCTCGCACTCAGACGCAGCCATTTGGCCATCAGTGTGTGTCAAGCAGACAGAGCCGTGAAGCCCACTGTGGAGGATGGTTCACGCACATGGCTTTCCCCGACAACAAGCCTTTACTGAGGCTAATCACTCACAGCCGATCGACAGCAGACGGGTTAACAACGCCGCCTCTTTGAAGTAGCTTGAAGCTTGCAGTGCGGTACCATGAACATTTGTGTATTTTTTTTTTTTTATGTATTCCCAAGATTTGTAGAAGTACAAAAAACGGCAGACTTTGGAAGAAGTCGACTCTTCTTTGCAGGATGATTTGAAATCACCCACATTGGAGGGTTTTTTGAGTTCAAGGTAATTCCTTGGTAACTAAATCTTACTTACATGTAGACATTAACCCTTGTGTGTGCAAGGACTGAGGCAAACATAGAGGACTGAGGCAAACATAGAGGACTGAGGCAAACATAGAGGACTGAGGCAAACATAGAGGACTGAGGCAAATATAGAGGACTGAGGCAAAC
>NW_006800123.1:957819-971957 GCF_000485575.1 Poecilia formosa | reverse complement strand
CAGCGGAGGGTTTAACCACCCCCCCTCTTTGAAGTAGCTTGAAGCTTGCGGTGCGGTCCCATGAACATTTGTTTTTTTTTTTCTCGAGTCAGCTTATAGAAATGAGTCGACGGGAACATATTTTGTCATGAAGACGTAAAAATTATTATCTACTATGCTTTTAGCAGCTTATATGTTCATTTGCTTCTTATAACTTGCATCCTATTGAAAATTAAATAATACTATGTACAACTAGCAGTTTATATGCTATATTTAACTGAAAATACTAAAGTTAGCAAATATTGTATCATCAGTATTTTGGCTAAAGCCTGCATGTTGGTTGACACCAACTAATTCTAGCTACAGTGATACTAGCAGACTATATGCTAACATTTCTTTCAAATGCTAAACTTAGCTAACATAAACGTATGTCAGTGTGCTAACCAGACAGTTCCTCCAGTTTTTTCTAACTTCACAATCATGGAAATTCATGCAAAATCAATAGATCCTTGCATTGTTTCATGCCAAAGTATAATTAGGAAGTTCATACTCTCAAATATGCATTAGAAATATTGCCACTGTATGGGAGTATGTCATACTTCTGCTACACTGCTGGCTGAGCCTTACCTGGCTACCATGGTGATCAATAGGACAAGAAACCAAACAAAACAAAAAAGGAAATACTGTTTCATTTAGTGAATGCTTACTGCGATTAAGTATGAAGCATCAGAAAATAACAAAAAACAAAACCAAAAAAACTCAGTAATACAGCCAAGAACGTCAAGGTCCAGGAAAAGCAGAATTAAAAACGAATTTTGCAGAAATATGTGAACCTGGACTCGTTCCTTTTCCTTTGTATTTTTTCCCCAGTGGATCCAAACCAGATTGGGAAAGGCATCACTCTGATCACGGTGTTGGACGTAAATGATAATGCCCCGGTCTTTGCAATAGACTACGAAACGCTCCTGTGTGAAAACTCAATGCCAGGGCAGGTAAGACCCAGAGACATCTCTGTTGTCGGTCTGGCATCCTTTCTTCTTTTCTTTCCCTCTCTCTCTCTGTAAACTCCCTTGAAGTTTGACATACAAAGACAGCCTGCTGAGCCTCACAGCCTTTAAAACTCTCCCCTCCCTCTAAACAACTGCATTGTGCTCAAACTGTATCTGTTTTGCAGCTCAGGGTTACGCCAGGTGGACAGCATCATTAGTAGGAGACACAACTTCAAGATTTAATAGGAATTGTAGGAGTTGCTGTTTATTAGAGAACTTTCTCTCATTCACTTTCTTGCCACTGCTCTAGAGTTAGCCTGTGGTGTTTTTTGCACACTTGAATGTCATTTTATGGGAGGCTGGAGTGGTGTTTTATAATAGTTTGATAATAAGCCTGTCGTGAACAAGAGCAGAAGGTTTATCTTAGTATTGTGCTATGAAATCCAATGCAATTTTTGCATCTAAAAAAGATAAAGGGGGAAGTAAACTGTGTCCATGCATTGCATTTCCCGCCTCCACATTTGGCCCCATTGTTGCTGAATGACTTGTGTGTTTTTGGCGGTCATTTTTCAGCTCTTGACATTTGGAAAATACAATCAGAGGCAAAGGCTAAAGAAAGCGTGTATGCCTGAATACGTACAATTGATCAGAATGATGCATTTTTATAAGAAATGGCTATTAGGCCATTTTAAATGTGCTATTTACATTCATGTGTCGTAGTTCTTTTATCATTGGGCTCATGGTGGCTGTGCAAAAAAAGGTAAATGAGTTTGTTTGGAAAAATGAAAGACAATATTTCATTCTGGATATGTTTTTTTTGGCATAATTTCTGACCGCAGTATTGTTTTACTTTAAAGAAGTCACACAGCCTGGCAGGCTCCAAGTGTTCAGGCATTTTGTGTTTATATTATTTGTTTTAATGAAAATCTCAGTGTGAAACTTAAAATAGAAAAAAATGAAAGCTCGCATAGGAGGACATTTTGTCATGTTACAACCACAAACCTTATTGCATATAGTTGGGATTTTGTGCGAAATACAAGCAGATAATTGTCAAGTGGAAAAGAAATGATTGTTTTTTTTTTCTTTTACAAGTAATATTCTGAAATACTTGGTGGGCAAATATATTTAGTTCCCTTTAGTCAGATACCCTTAAATGAATCCATATAAACAATTTCTCTTAAAAACATCACCTAATTAATCTAATTCAGTGTAAATAAAGCAATTCTGCATAAGCAGATGTAACATTTGAAACATTGCAAACTATGGAAAAGTTCAAGATGTTTTAGTTTATTTGCAAGCCATGATATTTTATAACCCAACTGAACTAAGATTTATATCAAAGTTTAGTCACAGTACGTGCAGAAAACACAGACTTTTACAGTCAGAATCTCAACTCGGTGCAATTCTTTCACGTTCACCTCAAAAATGACAGCAGAGAAACTTAACCAAAGTAATATGTCAACAATGGTATCAGCCTCCAGGACACAGGGACCGCCATTGCACATGACAGCATCATCAGGAGGAAAAAGGTGTAGCAGATCTGTAATTACTCAGTTCGAGCCGACAGATTGCTTACCTAACCCCTATGATAGCTGAGCTGCCACCTCCCCTCGGTGCAGCCACCGGCTCCTCTGAGAAGCGAGAAGCTTCAGCCTGTGAGTTTGTCCACCCTGTGAATTGATGTGATGCATTCAAATTCTGCCAAGATATGTTCAAAATTATTCCGCAAAAACAACTGCTGTTTGGAGCTGAAATATACTTTCGCAAGCAAATATCCGACAAATAAAACAGTGTTTAGGTGAAACTGCAATTGATTTTTCATGCTGTATCTAGATATTGCATCAGTTTTTAAAAGCCTGAAAGTCATAAGAAATTACAAATGTCTCCTGTTTTCTGGAAGGAAATGTTTCAAGTATTCTAACATGCAAGAAAATCTGGACTAGATTGGGTATCAGTAGGGATATGTCTATACAAAAGTCATGGTTCTGTCAGCAACTTCTAAATTAATTGGATTTTATTATGTTCCAAAAGTAAAAAAAAGAAAAGAAAGAGAGAAAGAAAGAAAGAAAGAGGGAAAAAAGACATGAAAAGTGTAGAACTGACTGGAGAATTGGTTAGATTTTCTTTTTGTCAATAAATAAATTAGTATAAGCAGACATAGCTAATCCCTAGATAGGTAGAATACACAATATAACTCCTTTTTTATTTAATGACTGCTCATGTTTGAAAACAACTTCACAACTTCACTTTAACAACCAAGCAGAGGAGCACAACACTTTCAAATCAGTTCTAACAAGGTCAGAATACTGATCTACATCGCACCATTAAATAACTTAGGACAATGTTGGAACCACTGAAATCAGGTCTGAATTGTCTGGTGCACGCCCCGAAAGCTATTTCAAGATTATTTAATAAACACGGCGAAATCACTTCCAGGAAAATCCACTGTAAAACAGCCAATAATGTTTAGCTGTGCAAATAGGAGCCTCTCCTAACAAAATCATTTCATAGAGAGCTCGCTGTGTTGGGACTTAACAGCTGCGTAGCCTGAAGAAAACCATTTATCAGTGGGGTAGAAGAAGAAAAGGTGGCTTCAAAATGGCTATGGAGCGTAAAGATTGAACTTTGGAGCAGTGGAAAAAGGTCATGTGGTCTGATGAATCCAGATTTGTTCTGTTCCAGAGCAATGGCTTCTTATGGTAGGAAGGGCAGCGGATGAGCTGATGTATCCGTCTTGCCTGGTGTCTGCTATGCAAGTCTCTGGGGCGGTTTTATGATCTGAAGTTGCTTGTAGAGTAGAGCACAGGGTCAGAAGACAATGTATTGTATGATCTGTAATACTGACTGACTGAATAAATGCGGTGAAATTAATGTTTTTTTTTGTTTTTAGATTTTACATTTTAGCAGCTTTTCACACGTCCTTACCGAGTTGCCTGCGAGTGTGCAGGGCGGTGCTGTTTTAGACGGCAACAATTACAGCTGTACAGCAAGCCTCTTAACCTGTTTCACCCTTTTTGTTGTTAAGACGAATCACAGCCGCAGACAAGAAGTGCTTGTTTTTTTTGTTTTTTTTTGTTTTCGTCTCTCACTTTTAACAGTTTCTTCCCATTCAAACACAACCTTCTGGCGGGCAACACCGCAGCGCACCGGTGGGATCCCACCTTCCGACTGCATAATGAAGGCAGGGAGGATGGAAATTTCATGATGAAATTTACACCCAAAAAAAAAAAAAAACACATACAGAGCAAAGGGAAGGAGAAAGGCTGACATTTGAATGTGAAAACACAGTTTGAATTACAACGAGGCGTCTGCTGCCTGTTACCAAACAGACTGGGTGGACTCATTACCTGTCTGATACGCGCTCCACCACCTCCCTGATTCCTAATTAATGAAAATGCTCCTGTATGTGTGGATGTCGATGTGAACACGTCGGACGCACTAAATGGGCTTGCCAACCTGTAAAAGCTTTATGAAAAAAATAAAATAAATAAAAACAAATAAATAAATATCGCAAGCTGCCCACGGGTTGTCACGCCCATTAGGTTATTTAGAGCCACGGCAAAGATGAAATAATTACATTTGCCAGTGAGGGCCAGAGTTGACTCTGCGGCTCTGTAGCTCAGATTAACAGGCAGTTCTGCGGTGGAACAACCTGCCATTTTTCAGGCCTAATTAAGGCAGTCTCGTGGCACTGGCTCTCTCCAGAGATGCCACTTGTTACAGTTCATTGGTGCGTCTGTCTTCTGCCATAATATAAATTGATATCATGATGGGGGTGGAAGGGGCCGAGGCACTGTGGATTGCGGTGGGGACGACGGGGAGGAGGGCTGGATTCACATTGTACAATCACTTCATTGTAATCATTACACACATGAGTGGATCTGGGATTCTGCTGTCCCCAGCCTGCTTGCAGCTTCCCACAGGGAGCTTAGTCAAAAATGATGCGAAGATGTGAGTTTTATATACGTGTTTAGTGGTGTCCCTCAGCAAGATTGCACCAAGTTACTATTTGACATTTTAATTACCGTTGTGCACAAGGTCAAGCTGGACTTGTTCAGTTTTCCTTTTTACAGCTCAACTCTTTGTGGAGTTTATTAGAGGATCTGTGTCTTGATTGTACCAAATTGCCCAATTTCTTCAGATAAAAACCAAAGTTTCTTTTCACATTTTTCAAAATTGTTATGTCACTTTTTTTTTTTAGCTGTTTCTGATGGAGTGGTCAGAGTCCTCTGTTCATCTACTTCCTGTTTTGGCCTCTGTGTCTCATCCTTTTGTTCACATATTTATAAAGTTAGCATTGTTTATGTCTGTGTTAACTGAAGGGAATATACTACTTATGAAAGTAAAAATTGCATGCATGTACAAGATTCCAATTCACATGCAGGAATATAGTTTACATGCCATGTTCTACTCTTGGCACATTCATATTTAAATTAATATTTTAATCATATTAACATCTTTTTATTTCTGCCTGGAAGCAATATTAATGTCGTTGGAGTGGCTCGGCTAGACTCCCAACTTGACTCTTGATCTTGCATGTATCATTTTTCTTTTTATCTCATTATCAAATCATAAACTTTCTGGTTGGATAAAACTAATTTGACCTCAGGGGTGTTGATCATTTTGGCCTTTGAGTGCACGTCTCAGGGCACAGGCTGGTTACTGGTATGAAAGTGTAACGAAACTTTGAATCCACTAAAGTTTAACTCGTACCGTTTCTATAGTTTCAATTCCTTCTAAAGAGTTTCCCAGAGTTATTGGAGTTTTCTTTGACAAAATCGACCATGAAACAACAAAGTTGTCACTGCCGCTCAGATGGTTTCAAAAAGTCTGACATCTTTATCTTACAGTAATGACATATGAGGAAATTTGTAAGGATGTTGTATGTAGCACAATTGGGTCCCAGGTAAGTCCTCATCAGGCCCTTCATTTCACACTGTAAACACTATTGTCAAATACCTTTTTCCACCTCCTTCCTCTGATTAAATCTACCTTTTCTGCTCATTCCGTAATTACAGCAAAGCCTTGACTGTCGGTACAGAAAAACGTCTTCACACCTCTGGTCACCAATTCAGATTATCAGTTTCTTAGAGGTGTCGCGTCACTCCGGAGGATGAAAACAGATATGCCACGGCACAAGGAGCAAGGAAAACATTAGCGAGCAGAAGCGTGGCGTCTGTTCTATAAAAAGAAGAAGCAAAATTTAATATCAGATCTCACCAGAAGATGACTTATCCCCGACAGCTTTGGCTTGTCGGGATCAAGTCAACAGACGCGCGCTTGTAACAAGCCGAGTCTGAGCAAATGACTGAGTTGGTGTGAAATGAGAGGAGCTCACGGAGGGGAAAATAATTGAAGCTATTGACAGATGTCATTTGCAGAACTCCATATATTGATCCAAAGTGTAATTTATGTTTTCCCTCTGAGAGTGTGTCCCCTCATTAGGGTGCAGAAAGTGAGTGGGCGCTGCCAACCGGTGGGTCCGAGGAGGTACGGGCGTCATGTGTGGGTGATGTTTGGGGCGTTGATGTCGTGGGAAGCGGCGCGTCGAGGGAGTGAGCGAGGTGGTGCGAAAACAGCATGCCCACCTCCTCCTTCGTCAACACAACCCCTGGTGACAGCTGTCACGTCACCATGGCAACGAGTGCCACCTATTTCTTGTGATGCTTATTTATACTCTTAGTTCAACTTTGAAGTGGCTGGCTTGATCTTATTGTGTGACTCATCTGCGAACGGGGTTTTAAGGTAGCTTAAAGGGAAAGGCTCTTAGCCGGCAGAGCCAGTCACAACCCTGCTCAGAATCGGATAATTACACTTTCAGTCTGACGCTCATAGCAGCACTGCAGACTTTAGAGGGGGGAGAGGGGAAATCAAAAATGTAGTGTTTATTTGCCGCGTGTGGAGAATGGAAAAATAAAATGTGCGATAAGCGCTTGTTATCACTGAGATTGCAATTTGTCACTCCAGCCACGCTAAATTAGTCGACATTACTTCCATCATTAAACAGGCCACGTTTTCAAAACGCCAGACTCAAAGGAACGCACGACGCTTTGTGTCAGAGTTGCAGGGGATTGTGGTCTTTGTGGTTCACTTTACACACTTTAGGGGCGTTTGTAAGTAAACTGGGTGGATGGGTGGGTGGTTAGGGGTGGGGGAGTTAAAGCCGGACTGTTTGAACTGCATGCTGGTGAGAAAATAAAAAAAGAGACGTTTTACTTGGCAGGATGGTCTTTGTGGAATTACTGCGAGTAAACGCTGAGAGAACAGTGAGGATTTCACCTATGAAGGCTCGGCTTCATCACTGGGTGGCAGCACGCACGAGGAATCGAAAAACTGCTCCGGAGAGGGAAGTTTTAAAAAGGCCAGACCGAAACTTTAACTTTAGAGCCACACAAATATAACTAAATAGAAGAGTAAATGTGTAAATACAAAAACAAAACGCTAGTCGCATAAACAGTTACTGCCCGTTTAGTAAAAATTAGCAGCGTTTAACCGCATTTCAGGTTCAGTTTCTGATCACTGCCTGATCTTTTGTGATGCTCCTTCGTCACAAACCAACATGACTAATAAAAGAGCCCCACAGAATTGCAGGTATAACAATGTTGTAATGTAGTTAATATCACAATAATGATTGAGAATTCAATTATTATCTATTCGTCTTTGAGTTTCAAAGCATAATTAGCTGCATATGGCGGTCACATTCACTGCTCCTTTACAAAGAAGATTGTTTTGTTAAGTTTTGCATTATATCGCAAACATTTTCACCTGTTCAAAACGTGTTTACATTGCATTAGTCCTGTTGTTATTGTCGCCTGGCTAAACTGCGCCTCTAATTGAATTAATCTAAGTTTGTCAGTATGTCCTAAAATAGATGTCATTTCTTTTCATTCACTTTGGGTTTGAATCTTTTTTACTGTACAGCCTATGTGTCACGATCTGTGTTTGTGTGTTTATTTTTGAGTTTTTCTGTGTAGTGCTGTTCCCTGTGAGTCTCTGTCCTGTCCTCCCCGTTTGTCTCCCAGGTGTGTCTCGTCCCCTTGATTACCCCGTGTGTATTTAAGTCCACCTGTAGTCTCCGTCTCTTGTCAGATCCTCGTCGTTGTTAGCGTCATTCCTCATTCTTCGTGTCCTACGTCAGTTCGCAGTTTCCTCAGTAGAACTGTATAGTCCTGAGGTTTCATGTGTCAGTCTTTGTCAGTCGCTACCGGTATTAGCTGTGTGCTAACGTGCTGCCTGTCCTGGACTGTGAGATCTTCATTAAATTCATCATCTTCTCCACACCTGGGTTCTCTGCGTCTCTCCTCACCACCACCAACCATACCACTTCATGACACTATGTAGATGTTTTGTGACGGCTGTTTTTCTTATAGCTTGCTATTATTCTAGATTAGACACCATCCTATTTCACATTAAATACAGTTAATTAACACAAATGTAGTTGATATAGTAGCTAATTGTTCAGGACTTCTTATATATTCACGCTCACACTTCACTCAGAACGAACAGGACTCAGAATTGAGTTACGTGATTGATTATATTGTTTTGAAATTGAAAATTCAGAGTATCACAGAGTCAAACAGGTTCATTCAGAGTATCTTCTTTCTATTCAGAGTTTGTTAAGCCCGCTTTCTGAAACAGGGCTCCGGTGTGTGATTATTCATCTCCTCTCAGTTTACCTTTTGCCTTTTCACCCGGTTGCACCTTGTGAATAATCAACCACCCACCTCTTGTCTGCAATCACACTGCCCTGTATTTAAGCTCATGGATTTTCATTGCTCTTTGCTGGATTCTCCCTCATCTTCTGCTGCCTCCGGGTTCCTTTGTTATTATATTATTAAAGTTCTTATTCTTGGGTCCACACATTTGGGTCCTCGTCAAGGCTCGCTAAACTCAACAATTTCACTCTAAAGTAAAAAAAAAGAAAAACGTTTTTACAGTCTCTACATGTTCTTTAAAAGCTACGTGCCTGCTTTAATGCAACTGTTTAACACAGCGATTTCTGGAGTCTGTGGAGAATGGTTAGAGAAAGAGACAATAAACAATAAGTAGCTAGGATCAGAAACTGGGGCTACATTTTAAACATGCTCGCCAAAGTTGGCAATGGTTGGAGAAACATTGCCTCATCCAATGATTCCCCATTTCAGCTTTCACATTAAAATGGTTGGCTCAGAATTGGATGTAATCGATATGAATACATCGATCCATCTTGCCTTGTGTCAATGGTAGCGGTGGTATAATGACATGGAAAATATTTTCTCTGCCCTATTTGGACCCCTTAGTAAGAATTGAGGAATGATTATTTGAGTGCAGTGTATGGGAAGATTAGCGTTATGAATGTGCAACCAAAAAAATTGGCAGCAACTGTACGATGCTTGTAAGTCAATGTGGAAAGAAGTCTCTTAGGAAGGTTTGAAGCCTAATGAAATGCGGGCCTCCAAGAAATGAGCCAGTTTTGAAGCCAAAAGGACGACTAACCCAGTCCTAACAAGGTGTGCTAGATAAAGTGGCGAGTGGGTATCTGTTCTAAACAAGTTCTCTGAATCCTGCTCCAAAGTGAGAAATAGCTGCATAACTTTCCCCTCTGTATCTTTTTTTGATCTGACACGCAGCCAAGCATAAACTCAAGAAACCTTTAATTCTGTGATTCATCGGCCTCTTCGGTCGAGCCTTGCGACAGGCACCAGTCGGCTGCCGCCGTTAATGTCTCTAGGAGAGAATTTATGTCTAAAGCCGTGCCTCTCTCCTCCTATCTCCCACTCAACCCATTAGAGGATTCCCCACCAAAGGTTTTGCAGGAACGCCTTCCATCAAGAGCCGCGCTAATGAAAGGCATTATACATTACAAAGTGTTTGATTTAGGGATGATTTACAGTCCCTTTCCCCTCAGCGTTGAGAAATGGAAACCTTTCCTGAGATAAGCTCAGAATCCACCTGCGATATTCAAAGGACATCAAAGGGTTCACATGGTGTATAGGATTCATTGTCGGCGTTAAGAACCACAAGAACAGCTTTCTATCAGATCTGAAATTTCCATAACAGAGTGAGAGGCATGAGAGTTATTATGTCTCCGGGATCAATGGCAGCTTTGGTGATACGCGGCCGAGCTCGCATACGCTGCATGTTTGGGTGCTGGATCGCTGCCTCTGCCTGTCGCTGATCTGACGCCGACACAAACATCACTTCTGTCTGTTTATACAAATATTCCAAATGTTCCTGAGCCGCAGATGATAACCTTTTTCTCATCTCCGCTCTGTGTAAATTCCCCCAGCTCTGCAGAACTGAACTGTAAAAACAGACGGCCGCACTTTCCTGTTAGCTTTCCGTTGAGCAGCCAATGACGGAGCCACGCAAAAAGTATTCACACCCCTGTTGCTTTTTCCCCATTATCCGTTGCGACAACCAGAAACTTCAGTGTATGTTTATGTGCTAAACCAACACAACGTGGCGCATGATTGTTGTGGAAGAAAAATAACACGTTTTCAATCATTTTTTTTGCAACTAAAAATCTGAAGTGTGGTGTACAGTTGTGTTCGTTACTCTTTATTGCCCCTAATTAAAATCCTCTGCAAGCTACTGCTTCCAGATGTGACCTAATAAAACAGAAATCATCTGTAATTTATTTTCAATATAAATTCTGTTTTCATTTGCAGGGAGAGTAACTAGAGGGATGCAAAATTAATTAAACTTTTTTATTTTTTTGACATTTTTGCTACTTACATAGTAATAAAATGTTATTTTCATCAATATTCCAGATGCAGTTTACATCACATAAAACATAATTAAACAGCAACGTTCAGGGCCATGTGAAGGAGGGCGCAGAAGTGAACAGTGGAAAATCGTTACATTCTGAAGTTGCAAGAGAAGAGTACATGAGCATTTTTTTCAAGTTCATCAACTTGAACACACAACCCACTGCCCCCAATGAAACATGGTCTCTTCAGCTAGTAAAAGTAAGTCTGAACTTCTCTGCTGCCTCCTCAACTCTATCCAAAATTAAACTGATGATGGATGGATGAACAGATGGATGGATGAAAGGATGGATGGATGAACAGATGGTTGGATGAAAGGATGGATGGATGAACAGATGGTTGGATGAAAGGATGGATGGATGAACGGATGGATGGATGAAAGGATGGATGGACCAATGGAACATGTTAGAAGCTGCAACAGACATCAGGTGGTTGAACTTTCACCTTTCAACGGGTGAATAACCCTAAATTGTCAGCCAGATGTAGACAGAAAATTTCAAGCCAGGGGAACTAAATACAAATGCTGGCCACACTTTTCAGATTTGTATTTGCTTAAAAACAAAACGCAAAACTGTGCGGCTTTACAGTTCAAATCTTTGTACTACTTTACATTGGTCTGTCATATTAAGTCCTAATAAGAAACATTTGAAGTTTGTGCTTTAAGGGGTACAAATACTTTTGCAAGGCGGTGTGTTTTAACTTTTTTTTTTTCCCTCCCTCGCTGCCAGTTTTAATAATTGGCATGATTTTGTTTGCCACCTACACGAATACTTAATACCTGACAGCTTGTAACCAGCAGCATTTAATCACAGCTGACAACTGATAATCCATGTCTCTGCCCTGATGGATCATTGACTTTCATTTTTCTCATCCTCCTCGCCCTTCTAGTCCCCCGCTCCTTATTTTTGTCCTCGTGTTAGACAAAAAAAGCTGTTTGGGGCTGGAAGATGTGATAATCATGTGTGAATTGCTTCTAAAAATCTCTTGGATCACATCCATGGGTGTTAGCTGTCACTGGGTTGAGTTCCTAGATCTGCTACAAAAGACTCAGGAGGCTTGATGTAAATTTATGTGAACATTGCCACAGTAACTCCAACTTTGATGACCGTCCCAGTGGCTATCATTAATCGTCCATATGGCATGTTGGTGTGTGATGTTCCTCTCTTGTATAGGATCTACTCATTCAGCTCTTTTTCTCCCAGTTTTCCTTCAACTGGCTGCTAAATTTTTAAGCGATAACTCGATTTCTAGAGAGTCTGTTTGTATGAATAAAATAATAATTATGGCACATGCTGCTGGGTGTGGATAAATTGGATTATTTAGCAATACTTCCTCCGATCTTTATAATTGTCAGCTCTGTTGCATAATAAAGGCAGGAAAGGCTTTCTCTTAGTCCGAGGTTCAGAAGCGGAACAAAAAGGGCCAAAACAAACGGCGTCTACTTGTTTCACTCACAGATATGAATTCTTGTCTTGCAACGCCTCGAGCGAAAGCAGTTCTTATCGTGAGTCATTTTCATTCCAAATAATGAAGTAAACATGCCTGGCTGCACAGCGTACACATTTATTTTGGACAGCATTAGTGTCACGACACGCAACGGACTGAGCTGACATTGTATTTATTTTTCATGCGGCGCTCAAGGCCAGCAGATCCGATGCTGCTCAGGATATTAGAATAAGAGGATTGTGTGTGTTGTCAACTTTCCCTGTGAGAGCTGGAGTTTCTTTCTCTTGCTAATTGCAAACACAGACGAGGCTTTGTTCTAAGATCGACTAAATGGATTTGCCAAAAAAAAACAAAAAAAAAAACAAAAAGAAGCCTTGGGAATCAGTTTTGATTAAAGATATTTAAAAAGTCAATCAACTGTTATGAAAGGCAAGAAATCAAAATGGGTAAAGACACGTCAGTTGTAGTTTGGTCCTTGCCGTGTTCCCTTCTTCAGCATTCAGTACGCTTTACATCAGAGGGATACAGATTTGTGTTATTATTAGATTGGAATGCATGTAAATAACTTTAAATCTGTCTATATGCCTGGATTAAATGGATTTTAGTTTTAATTTTACAATTGTAAATGTGCTTATCTACATGTTTTTGTTGTCTACTGTGTCAGACAAGATCGTTTTGTGACTCCAAGGAACAGGTTGTTTAAAATTATTTTGTTTTAATCAAGAGTCCTAATCTGTTGTTTTTTTTTTTTTTTTTTTTATAAGAAACATTTGGTCAAAACAGAAATGAGAACCAAATTCTGAGTGAAATCCAATATAAAGTTTTCTGGGCTTTTTCTCTCCATTATGTAGGAAAACAGTAGTGAAAAATTAACGACACATATTGATGTTTTATAGTCTTTTCTCAGGGGTACAGAATAGAAGTACCTCTGGACAAAATTATAATGTATAGGTAATTTCCAAAGATTCAGACTGATTTGGAACCAAGTGCTTCACAGTTTGCCAAGTCAAACAAGGAAATGAATACATTTGTATCCTGGAATGAAATTAAGCCATACCATCTCATATGAGATTCCTGGAAAAGCTGATGATTGTCTTCGTACTGAATCGTGTTTTGAGATGTGAAGCAGTTAATCGAACTTGGCCCTGTTTGGTGGCTCTTCTGGCACTCGGTTCAAGGAGAGAAAATCCCCGAAGCATTCCTAAGTTTCTACAGCATCTCATTTACATGTCACACCGTGCACCATCTTCAACGTTGCTTCGAAGTGTCCATGTTTACCAGGCAAACATTGCAGCTCCTTGTCACTTTCAGCTGCCTCCAAAGATAAGTGACTCCTCGCGAAGCGCCACGATAAAATACTCAACTTTTACAGCAGTAATAAACTGTTTTATAGCCTATTGATGAAAACATTTTAATCTCGACAGCCAGTTTTTCCTTTCACATAGGATAGAGATGCTTGTATGTCATCCTTTTAAATCACCTATGGTGCAATGTTTACTGTAAAAACTTGAAATGTGCTAAAGGCCAACAGTTGGGACAGAGAAAATAATCTCTTCGAAATGATTTGCTTTGGAGAAATGACTTCCTAAAAGAAAACATTTTTACCCCTGAGAGGTTGCTAAACTCTTGCCAAATAAGCACTTACTGTACTACAGGGAACAAATGACACAGAGCCCATGCCAATAGTTATAAAACAAACCTTCTACATCAATAGGAATTAGGTTGGTTTTCTCTAATCCACTCACTCGGTCGCTCGGCCCTTCAAACAGGATTTGTCACTTGATGTGTTTAAATTTGTCATAGCGGAAAAGACCAGATGTACAGTACTTTGAAAAAAAAAAATGTTTGTTTTATTTTTCCACATGTAAATGTTTTAGATAATTATATTTTATTATCAAAGATAATCTGAGGAAATATTAAAAGCAGTTTTTGCAAGATAGTATGATTTATTAAAGGAATACAATATATCCAAATC
>NW_006800123.1:956506-957645 GCF_000485575.1 Poecilia formosa | reverse complement strand
TCTGATGATTGTCTGTGCTACTGTTGATAGGAACAGCCATCATCAGGGATTTGGCTAAATTTGTTATTTAGGGTAGTATATTTTGTTTTCTTTGCAAGTTTTGACATTTCCATGTAAATTTGCTTAATTCTCCAATAGTGTGCTTAAAACTGTCACATTTCTATCCTCTTTAGGTCGAATGGTTTCTAAGTAGCTGAATTCTCTTATAGTTTAAAATAAACTTCACTTGGCTTCATGTCACATGTTGAAGTCAAGTGAAGTTTGTTACCATGTTTCACACCACCAATACAATACAGTAACCAATTATGAAACAACTAATAAAAATTGCATTTTTTTTTCAAATGCCATAATCAAAATTGTCAAGCAAACATAGATCAAATATATTGATTAATGTTCCAGTTATTATCAATCAAAGGCCACTCTAAACAGGTGTGTGTTTAGCCTATATGTAAAGAAACTCAGTGTTTCAGACTTTGTGCATTTTTCTAGAAGTTTGTCCCAGATTAGATGAGTATAATTACTGCCTGCTGCTTCCCCATGTTTGGCTCTGGTTCTGGAGATTCAGAATAGACCAGAACCAGAACGTCTGAGTGGTCAGAAAGACGGATATGACATCCGATTTCTTATGTATTTTGGTACGAAGCCATTCACTGTTTTGTACACCAACTGAAGTATTTTAAAGTTTATTCTCTGAGCTCAGACACACAGCCCCACCCGGTGGCGAGTCAGGAGTTGGAATAGTGAGTGTGGCCACAGCAAATATTGATCAGCAGCATTACCCAGCTTTACAAATGTGTGATGCGCTGGCGACGGGTATTCTGCAGGCTGGTGACTGTGTCAGACTGTCTGCAGTGGTTTGGAAGTGGAATGAGCTCATGGCAGCACTCGCTCAGGACAGAACCGGGTTGCAGCAGCGCTGTAGAGCGCTGTAAAAATCTCCAACATGACAGAAGAGAAAGTTGACAGATTTGTCAGCAGTTGGATTTTAGATTTAAAAAAAGTAGCAACGGGGTGTAGAAAGTGGCGACAGAGTTTATAAGTTAGCTTCTGTCGTCCTGACAACAGCCATCCCTGCACTTGGCCACGCCCCCTTTGCTTCGCCCACTTTGCTGGAGGTTTTTTTTTTTTTTTTTTTTTTT